>NC_079172.1:48956264-49183764 GCF_947568905.1 Ostrea edulis
TATGACAGACCACGAAGTAGCAGAATCTTCATTAGTGGGTCACATAACGTCTAATAATATAATAACAAACAGTCGATGTCGCTTACAATGCGCCCGAAAGCACCTTTATATAAACCCTCTTTTCTCTCAGATTCCAACAGACGAACCCTGCAATACGCAATTTCCGAGTTGCCCAATAGTTCTTTCCGTTTGTTGAACCCTTACACAAAGTGAGACACAAAATGTATTTTCGTGCACACGCGGTGGGTACAAATGTTTATCGTTGTCTTCATGTATTGCTGAAAGAATGATTACCAGACATCATGCAACCAGCCAAGCTGTTGGGACACACAATATTAGTAAGTTTATGAGTATTTATTAATGAAATGGCTCAAACAAAAATCGATAATCACCATCTTTCTTTCATTAAAGTACATGTATCACTCGTGCAGAAGAGGGAATAAAACATAACATATTTAATTTAATGGCCTAATTCAAACAATTATTATTCTTGATATGGTCAGTTTAATGTATACAAACGGCTGGTATAAACAAAATTTACGCTTTCATAACTTTTATCCTTATTTACATAGCCAGTCTATAATATATGTATAGATCTTGTACCCACTCAAGCGTTCAACAGAAAACTAAATGTACCACCATCACAGAAGAGCTGATATCTCGGAAGTTGCGTATTGAGCTTCGCTGATTTATATATCATCTGTGGGTCACGTGATCATCAGATCTATTACTTCCGTCTCTAAATTCCCACAGATATGTGATTGTAAATCGTTTCTAAATCTCCATACGCTACCTCTGCATAATTTAAATTAGTTTCCCCGACAGGAGAAAGCTAGACTTATCAAGATAAATATTAACAGAAAAATAAAGTGTAATTAAATTTAGCAGGAAAATCAGTAGTGATGCTGTTGTGGAACACTTGAGAAGTGTGAATTTATTTAGAATCGAAAGTAGTATTAGAGTCATTTACAAAGTAGAGTGTAAAGGCCAGTTTGGAGGTCCAGTTCTGCCATTAAACACTTTCACGATACCATTAACATTGGTATATTAAGTATATTTTCATAATGATACAGAGGATAGATTGATTGCATGATTGTACATTGTTTAACGTCCCGCTCAATAATATTTCACTCATATGGAGCCGTCACCATTGCCGGTGAATGGCTGCAAACTTTAGGTCTATGCTTGGTGCTTACGGCCTATTCTAACCCGGACACCCCCCACCTCCCGCCCCCGGGCTGATACAGGGGAAGAAGGAGAAATGAAATCATACGGTTACGTATATAGCTGCCGACATGAAGTAGCTTCCATTACATTCGTGTTCAGAACAGGCAAATGACACGTGATGATAAAAAGAAGAGAAGCAATATCATCCCGCAGAAATCAAACAGAGGGATCGACATATCCAAATACATGTAAATACAAAAGAGATGTAAAATTCGACGAAGATGACGAATTACGAATTACCCAGCGAAGTGAAATCACAAATGCTAAGCCGCATGGAGGCAATAAAGCAAGGTTCAGCGGAGATCGGGTTTAGTTGACGAATAACCCATTCAGTGTTGAACGATCAATTCACTTCAAAATATCTGAGAGAAAGATGGAATACCAGTACCATCTTCTACTGAAGCCATTTTCGAATGAACCTGATCTATTTTATGGTTCTCATTTAACAATTACGTATGTCGATAACTTTGATAAATGGGTATTATACATTATATTCCGTGTGACGTGTTTCTGATTGATTTTAATGTCGAAGCTCTACTTCATCTAAATTCAATCATGTACACTCTCAATAAACTGTATTGTGTATGTTAATCGTTAGAGTCTTTAGATAGGCAAGACATCTGGAGAAAAGTAGTGTAGACCATGGCGATTTTTCACTTATCAAATGTCATTTGGTTTCCTTTTGATTACCATTGCCATATGACTATCACTTAACTAATATCAAGAGTGGCCAACCGAATGCTGCTTACCGAGCAGATTGGTGGATGAGGACAATTTATAATAATATAATGGTGTAATGGTCAATACCAGATATATGCGAAGGAGTAAAATTCTGAAAGACGATTCTATGAAGCTGTGGATATTTGCTCTGTTTAAACTGGATACTATGAATTATATGGATATCATAACAAATAATTATATAACAATACAAATTAGTTATGGATATGTCAGAAAAGGTGATGTTGAAATAAAAACACACGAAGATAGAATTACGTTAAAATCTAATAGGCATAAAAGATATAAATGAAGAAAAGGGTGGCCTTATAGTAAAAATGCAACACAATTTTGTTTTGCATTGCTGAAATACTTGATTACCCTATGGGATACTTGCATTTAGTTTGGTCAGATAGACGGAGTAATCTGTTGTCAAATTAGTGTGTAAAGAATGCCCTAACATTTTGTATGAAACACGTCAAACAGTATTTGACCCAACTTTTCACAGTTTTGCTAAAAGGCTTATTGTCCATTATAAGCATATCAACAGTTTGACCTCTTCATGTCCGGAAGTAAAGAATATTTTTTTTAGAGTACACACTAATTTGACTGCGGATTACTCCGTCTACCTGATCGAGAAATAGGGCTTACGGCGGGTGTAACCGGTCGACAGCGGATGCTTACTCCACCTGATCCCACCTTTGGTTTATCCAGGGGTCCGTGTTTGCCCAACTCTTAATTTTGTATTCCTTATACGAGATTGATCACTGTTCGTTTTCTTCACCTTTTCATTCATGACCCCTGGATTCAGGGTTCATGCCCAAGGGTGGAGCTAAATTGGTCATAATTATATTGAAAATACATTATATCTGAGAAAAATCTCTTTCTCTACTTCTATAGACAACATATTTTCATGATTTTATAGGACATCTAACCCTTTATCACAATTACGAAATTCATGATCCCAGGGTGGTGCTAAATTGGTCATATACATTATGTAATTAAAAATGCAAAAGACAAGAGGCTCAACGGCCTTATCGGTCACATGAGTATTGGCTATGAAATCTATAAGAAGTTTTCCTGTTCTACATACCTAAGCTAAATTCTGCATTTAGTTTTTATACCATATCAGCAAAATTAAAGAAGTCTTTCATATGAGAAAGACAATGAACACTACAATTTTGGTCCCACCCTTACCTCTGGGATCATGAAATTGACAGTTTTGGTAGAGGCCCCTCTGCTCTACATCAATATGTATTTAGTTTGTCTTAGAAATATAAGGTCATAGAGAAGATTTCTGAATATTGATCAATGTTTGGCAGTTTTTGCCTCGCATCTAAGGCCTTGGGGTGGCAGGAGCCCTGTAATTTACAATTAATGGCACCCTTGTCCCAAAGGTACTTCATAACAAATTTGAAAAGAGTTGGTAAGGTACTGGGTAGTTATAAAGAAGTTACAAATGTTCAATTGTTAACACATTTAACCATTAACCATTTTGACCCAACCCCGATACCAAAAATCATAAAACTTACAATTTTGGTAAAGGATTACTTGCTCATTATATATAATTATCTATTTAGTTTCAATTTAGTATCAATAGCACTAAAGAAGATGTCTTTAAGTGTTTTACTCATAAACACTATGCACCAAGTTTGGCCCATCCCAGGAGTCACAACCTCATGATATTTACAATTTTGGTACAGGCCATCCTGCTCTGCATCATATATAATTACATGTTTTTCTTCCGACAGATTTGCGGTTATAGAGAAGAGTTTTGAAAATTGATTTTTTTTGCCCGTCCCCAAGGCCCTTGGGGTGCAGGAGTCCTGCAATTTTAATCTATATTTTCCTAGCCACATTTCAAGAGGATTGGAATGGTGGTTATCAAAAAGAAGTTAAAAATGTTCAATTGTTAACGCACGACAAACGACGGTGGATGCTGACCAATTGCAATGTCAAGTGACTTAAACATCTCTACTGTTGGACATCCAACAAGTAAATTGTTTGTATGATTACTATGAGCAATGTGAAATTTACTAAACCTGGGTTCAGATCCCAGGGTGGGGCTTAGTTGATCATATGTTGAAAATGCAATTCATTTTAGAAGATGTTCTCTCCGGGAGATCAAGCAGGCAAACTGTTTGCATAATTACCTATAATCAACGAGTCCTCTTTGAAAACTGTAAAAATTCGTTTGCCCTGTTAGAACTCATATAGAAAATCGTATTTCACTGTGATGTGATACAAAGTACTGACTTGCATTCATAAAAAACTCATACATTATCGAATTTGTATCATAGTTATACCAATACATATATCTGTCATCTAGTGCATAGTATAAAAAAGTAACACAAGAATAAAGAATATGTATACGCAGGTGACCCCTAAGGCCCATGGGCCTCTTATCTCTTAATCAGCGAGATATACCGACATGTATTTTGAGGTAGTGCATTTTCCATTAGGGATAAAAAAAAATCTGAAGATAATAAACAGTGATTAATCTCATAAATCCTATAAGGTATACAAAATCGAGAACAGGGCAAACACGGACCCCTGGATATACCAGAGGTGGGATCAGATGCCAAGGAGGAGTAAGTATCCCCTGTCGACTGGTAACACCCGCCGTGAGCCCTTTATCTTGATCAGGTAAACGGAGTAATCCGTATTCAAAATCAGTATGAAAAGAACAGCCTAACAATTGCTATGAAACACCTCAGAAAATATACTACCGAAACACAGGTTATGTTAGTAAATAGTAAATTTTTTTAAACGCATCTATTCATCTAGATATATCTAGAAAAACTACCGCGTTCACTATTTTGAAATTTTGATTTATTTTTCTTATATTTAAATCAGGATTATTTAATTTTGTATCCAATAGTTAATTATTAATTTAGGATAAGCCATTGTGTTTTCTGTTAGTTGTTGTTTCTTGTAGGTTTATAATATACTATATTGCCATTGGGTGGTCATGGAGCGAGTATAACCAAGAAGCGGGGATCAGCTATTGCGGGTTTACCTCTGGATTGCATAATTAACACTCTAAATTCTAAAGTTCAAAGAGAAAACACGGGGTAGGCGATGAAATTTATGAGACAGAAAGCAATACACGCGCCGAAATAACTTAAATGGATAATACAGAGTATACATTAATAGTTCAATGAAAGTGAATCTTATCAGTTTGAAAAATTAAATTTCAGTGTGCTGAAAATAGGAAGGGTAAAGTCCATAACAAGTTTTGTGCAGATAACCTTCCGCAAAGAAATATACCGTGATCCTATCTAAAATTGGAATTGATATTGTAATTAATGAAATTAGATTTCATTATTTTCCCGGTTTGTTTACAGTAATTTTACTATCAAAATAAAATTGTTTTACACATGTACCATGTGTTTTGGATGACATATCTTAGCTGTATAAAAATAATTATGTGTTGCCATCTATAAGTGTGTGTGTGAGGGGGGTGAATTATCGTATTATCTATTACTTTTCTTGTGTTTATCTTTTGTTTTTGGTGACAAACACTGCAGATTACATAAGACTCGAGTATTTTCGCGCTAATATCTCACTTTAAGACAAAAATTGTGAAATCCATGTATTCGCCATAATTTATAACAGATTAACATCTTATGTTGTGCGTACGACTATACATTTAAATTTGAAGCCAGTTTAAACATATCAATCATTCTCAAATGATCAATTTATCTAGCTAAAAGAAATATCACCAAAGGTTGCTTCTCTCAGGTGAAGTTCACAGAATTCATCAGGACAGTTTTTATTTCCATTAGTATTTTACGCATTAAGATATTAAGTAACTGCATAAAGGTATTCATTTTTTTCTCCCGTCCAATTCTTGCATTTGTTCGATTTGCTTTTCTTTTCGACCTAAAATAAAAATGTTCAATGTAAAGGTACGAAGACATGTATACATGTTAAGTTTGTACATTTTGGTTTCATGCGAGCATTTGTTTGGTAATATTACGTGCCTTGTAGTCGTGTATTCTACTTTTGCCCTGTGGAAGATCTTCCGAATGTCTCTGAACAATCGTGATTCGACACTTTCTCGTGGATGCTAATCAAATTCAAACCTGACAATTGACAGACGCTGCCAAGCTCATTTAAAACAGAACATGGAAATTTTAACACAACATATGCAAATTAGCAGAACATAGTCTCAGCAGTAAGGGAGATCGGATATGAAAACAGAGACTGTAGAAATGTCCACATCGACTTCTTTATCCTGTCAGCTTGTAACGAATCCCCCAATCAATTCATTAGCGGGAATCCACTTAAGTCTTGTGTCGTCTGCGGTAATTGCCCGCCAAAAAGACAAGTGATGGAGATTGTGTGCCTGTCACTGATATTAAGTACGGATGAACAAACTGATAATAAAATATTTATTTCTCTGATACCGAGATAAAACACCACAGCAATGAGAACGCACGGAACTGTTGTAGGTGTTATGCGGGAGCAGTATAGCATTAGTGACCAAGAATGAAGCACAAACAGAAAAAAAGAAAGAAATGTATCTCTTGCATGTATTAAATTGTACGTTATGACCAACACTTTCATAAAATTAGGGCTAGTTCAAGAGTACTTATCAAAGAAAGATCCAAAGATTTTTAAATCATATCATTAAATGGATATATCGGTCAATGCTCCAGAGTAATGCAAAGCGGTGCATTTCATCGTAACGGGAATTAATGGAGTTTAACACGCATGTACCGTCGCGTCGAATGCTGTAGCTAAACTAAATTTGATTTTCTTATACTAGGATAATCAATGTTCAGTAGATACTAATAAATGTTATATACATCATTCTGACTGCCTAGTTTGACTTGTAGCTGCTTTCTTGCATAGTTTCCCCAATTCGGTATCCGCTGAAATGTACAATATTCGCCAGATGAGTGAGGTGGCAGGTTATCTTTTCAAATCCCGAAATGTAGCATTTCATGACGAGATCGGATCCACAAAGCCAAATATATATATAGGGACACCAGGATGGAGATTCTTCAGAATGAAAGTCTGAATAATTCTTATAAAGTGTATTATTTTTACTATCTACTTCTCTGAAAAGGGAGAATACTATAAAACGGTGTACTCTTTGGGTCCAAAATATATTAATTAAATTCAGATCCTAAGATACGCTCACGATCGCTACAATAGCAGAGTATACGGAGCGGATCTAAGAAGTCTTATTTTAATTAGATTGCATCAAAATAAAGTATATTGTGTTTTAAATAATTGCAAATAATTTCCGGGGAATAAACTAAGCCCATGCATATTCCTGTGTGTTTTGTATCTCTGTGATAATTGTACTAAATCATAAAATAATATATGATTTTTAAAACAAAGATGCTAAAAACCTTCATTTTTTTCTGTTGATATTGATTTTGTAACCTTTTTTTTTTTTTTGCATTTCAATGTCAATAAAATTTTCACTTCATTAAGATATACAAAGCGTAATTCCAAACCAGTATAAGCGTTTGGGAGGGTATTCATATATATATATATATATATATATATATATATATATATATATATATATATAGAATACCGAATATATATATATATATATATATATATATATAAAGAAGAAAACGATTATAAAAGTTAAATCCAGTAGAATGAGATGCAGATCTTTTATAGAGGCGGAAGGACTCAAAAGATGAATATATATGTACAATACCTATCCTAGACAACGATGTCGGAAGACATGTACCATGAACCTATCGAATTAAAGCACCTGTCAGAAATGAATTTTACGTATCGTTTCAAGATTCTGGTTTGCTAATCCCTTGCTATTTACAAGCTGTTTGATTATGTATTGTCATTTCAAAGTATTCCTTTGGTCCTGAAAATGTGCATGTATGTTGACTTTTATGTCATCCATCGAATAAAAATGTAAATGTTTATTTCAACGAACAAATAAATAATTTATTGCCTTATGTGTTTGAAAGGTGAGCTGAGATGTGTACTGATGAAACTGGTGAATTATGAATAGTATAAGGACTTTGAAGCACACGTTTCCAGACATCCTAATGACCAACATATTTTGATGCATTAATATGTTTTAGACAGTGATCTCTTTTGATGCTAGAATATTCTGAAATATGTATATGCACAATTACGTAAAGGGTTTTCAATTATGTATGATAGGAAGAGCAAAAATATATTCCCACACGTTTGATGTATTTGCTTTTCTGACATGGTCCTCTAAATTCATTTAATTATGACTGGTTACTATCTAGCAGAAATCGATTACCATGAGGAGATACTAAATAAATGCGATATATATGATATGATATATCCAATGATAAAGTCAAGAAACACAAAACTCGAATAACATTGAAATAACAGTGAAATGTTATTCGAGTTTTGTGTTTCTTGACTTTTCTTATTGGATGTATTTACGGTATCAAATACTGAATTCTTTTTACAAACTATATATATATAGATAGATAGATAGATAGATAGATAGATAGATGAAAGCACTGAAAAGGACACGACACTGTTGGTTATTTAAACTTCTAAAATCCCGTGGGGATCCGGGTTATAATAGGTCCTCAGTACCCCTTGCATGTCGTAAGAGGGGACTAAATGGGGCGGTCCTTCGGATGAGACCGCAAAAACCCGTGGCACAGCAGGTGTGGCACGATAAAGATCCCTCCCTGCTCAAAGGCCATAAGCGACGAGCATAGGCCTAAATTTTGCAGCCCTTCACCGGCAATGGTGACAACGTCACTCTCCATATGATCTGTTTAAAAAGAAAAGAAAAAACAACCAGTGATTTTCAGTGCTTCTGTAAATTTCTTGTATCGTTTTAGATTCCACACTTTAAGAAAGTAGGGTGTTGTTGGGTTATATTAATATTATAGGTGAGAATACAAGTAAGTTGAAAGAACTTGTGTTCAAACCGTTTGTATAAAATACACTTATACAATAAAATATGTTCAAATCAAATCACACACACACACACACACACACACACACACACACACACACACATATATACATGAATATACCGTCCTTTTGCTAAGCGTTAATTTTTTGTGTAGTAAAATAAAAGATTGGTATTATTAAGGATGTTTCACTCAAATGATTCCTGTTTTGGCGATACCACCCTTTCTTTTTCGATCAATCGCCATGTCTTGAGCGATGGGAAATAATTTTCACTATTTGTTGCTTTCTCCTGTTGGACATTTTGATGAATAGAGTGAATACTGGTAAATTGTGCGCGATATTGGACATTTTTTTTTTGGTTAATGTTCTCGTATAGAAGCGAGTGTCTTGTTAATGCCATGCTGAAAATACTTCCTTAAATGAGATCATATGTCCATGCGGTCTTGATTTTGTCCATACCTATGAAAAGTATACCCAAACAAAAATGGATGATTGTACAACACTCATTCTTCCGACACCATGTGTAGTACTGAATTCACTTCGTCGCTTTTATGGATATTTCTTGATTAGTTTTTGTTGTTGTGTAAAAATACAATAAAGGATCAACCAAATAAGAGCCATTAATTCCAACAAACGTATAATGTGTTCACAATCATCAAATATTAATATCCATGCACTTCATAACATTCATACAGATAAATAAGGAAATGAATATTGCCTCAAAATTATCGTGCCCTTCTGTTCACGTCAAGTTATTTACAAGGTGAAATAAATCACTCGGTATTATAGAATTAAAGTAATACCAAATTTTATAGGTACTGAATCATTTTTTTATCCAAAATTTATGGAAGTGAATAACACAAATCCTTTAAACCTTGACACGCACCTTCCATAATCTTGAAAATAATTATCCCTCATTTAAGATAGATTATCTTTTTATCTAATTAAAATCACATTACGTATTTTATTATGAATGTCAAGAACGGAAGAGCGAAATAAAGCATAACCTTTATGAAGCTGTGTTAGATAATCTTTAAATTGAAATCCATATGGATGGGAAGGGAGTGGGACAATATATTCCTACAGAAATAAACCGAGGTGGCCTGAAGGTTTATCAAGGAATTGTAAAACGTGCAAAAAGCCCTGACCGTCCCGGGATCACGTGATCGGATACAGGGAATGCACTGTATACTGAACCCCCTTTGGTGATATGATGAAATGTCGACATTGTAATATATCACCAATATCGAGGAAAATCAAAGCCGCATCACTTTAATTGAGCTTGGATTGATAGCGTGTTATGTGCTTACATATCGGTAGATCCCAACTTTCATTGACAGACACCGGAGAAATTGTTTGACATATATCTTATCCCCAGGGAAAGAAAATTAACATTTGATTAAGTCCTTTAATCATATTTAAAATATCATAAGCTCAGAGTTAAAAGCTAGGATCAAACTGTGTCTATTTTGTGATGATTGCTAATTCAGAACACTGCTACAAAAAGATCATCCACGAGGACGTGGAATGAAAGGATCGTTTACGTGTGGCTTAATTTCATGAGTTTCGAACCCGAGGATAGGTTCTATCGATCCATTCACTAAACTTAAACTTCAAAGCGGTTTATCTTACTTTACATATGTTTAACAAATATTGAATAATAAGATTCTAGCCATTAGTCTTTCATAAAATTTTGATAGAGTTTGTAAATTGTTTTAACAGAAAACTTGCAAGGTGTGAAAAGACATTGGAGTCATTATTGTGTCTTTTCCTGTTACATATAGCTTAAAAGATATTTATAAACCTACAACTTCTATTTTCAGTCTACGTGTTTCGGTCTAAATTCATACGGTACTATATCACTAAGGATGGTGCTGATGTCCATTAACTTAAAACGAACCACCGTGTCACGTAATGTGTATTTATTCGAAAAACAAGACTTTATTTTAGAGAGATAGTTTCTTTTACTCTCATAGGACTCTTTCGCATAAGATATATTTCACCTTCTAGCAAAAAATATATCTCCTATGATAAAATTATGTTGAATGAAGACTCTCCTTTTCAAAAGGAGCTACAAATTTCATAGAAAAGAGATCATTTCAATTATACATGTAGCTTTTAACCTTAAAAATAATTGAAACAAAATATTATTTGTGGCGAGAGACATTTTCTTTAGACTCCCAATTGAGACATTGATCACTGTTCGTCATTGGGTTGGCACAATAAGGTTGTTTTTCGGAATCTTGTCCAGTGGTTTGAGTGCAAGAGGATATATCAAATGCTTTGGAATATGTATTTAGAAAAGAGACACAACACCCATAGCACCCAGCAAAAAGCTGAAATTGTGTGGCCTTTCAGCTAAAGATGGCAAAGTCTTTACAAGACTGAAAAATTCTCGAAGGTACATAAAGCACCATACAAGTAAACACATGGGCAGTGAGTAGCAATCATTCGCTGTCTTGCAGTATTCATACGCAATATTAATTATCGAAGTTGTTCACACTTACGAGTTCCTATGAACACTTTGTTTCAAATGTTGTTTTGCCACCTTAATGACGTGAGTGCTAAACGGTGTCTACGAGCTTTCCTGTTCAGCCCTCTCATTACAAAGATTTGAAAATTCTAATCCCACACTCCAGAATATATTGACCTCTAATGTCAAATGACTTTTGATTTCATTGACAAGACGTGTACAAACGTGTATCTTTAAGACTAGACACTCGAGCTATTTATATACACTGTACAAGTATCTGAGGCCAGATAATACATTGTTATATTGACATAACATGTGTACATACATGTAGGTATGGGTAATTAGAGCCATTTACTAATATTAGGTTTGTTAACAAAAATTATTATTATTTTACATTAAAAATCATGATGTATGAAAGGTGAAGATAACGATCAGTGATCAATCTCATAACTCCTATAAGCAATACAAAATAGAGAGTTGGGAAAACACGGACCCCTAAATATACCAAAGGTGGGATCAAGTGCCTAGGAGGAGTAAGCATCCGCCGTGAGCCCTATATCTTGATATGTATATGTCACCAATGATTTGTAAATTTAATTGTTAACCTAAAAAAACTAACATCATCATTACTTCAAAGTGACATTCACCAGGGGTAGAAGATACCTCTTTTTATACACTTTGGTGCCTTAGTTTCACTAAGATTTCTACTTTTCAATGCTGTCTAAGGTAAAAAGGATATTATCTGATAATTTGAACTTTTCGTATGATTTAAAAGTATAACAAATTGAATCGATAAAGTAGTTTTTTCACCTATCGGTAGCCCAAACGTAAAATTTCCCCATCACGACCTGAATTTAAAAAAAAAAAGAATAATGTAAAAGATGACATATTCAAAACGAAAAATTGATCGCAACTCAGCGTTGTAATTAGTGCTGTGAGTGAAATTGCTAAGACCTTTGTACAAGGGGAAAAAATATAAAAAACGTTTGGTTATTTTTTTTTAAAATTATTTGCGAAAATCTTACCTATAATATACATGTATATGGTAGTGTTCATATCAAACTAGAAAAAAAAGTTTCCATGTTATATATATGATATACCAATGTTATTATGAATAAATCGCCCCTTTCCGAACAGCTATTATTTCTCCCATGATTAAGAATGCGATTAATTCGATGAATAATATCGCGTTCCTTGCGTAGACTATCGTTCTATCTACCATTATGTTAACATGAGATTATTCTGTTTTATACCGTCTTAATATTATATGATCATTGACTGATTCAGAACATTTAGCAAACACATCGATTTAAGAAAGTTGAAATAAAAACGTTCATGTGTTCAGCAAATTTCCGGTGTAATTAACAGGATTAAAAATATTCACTCTGAAATTTTTTCAACAGTTCGATTCCTCGCCATAAAAGACTACCATTAACTGAATGGAGACTACTATAAAGTGAGTGGAGAGGGCGATAATCATGTAAATTACCTCGCTGAAGACAACTGGCAATAAATATTAGCTTTTGATGGGAATAGGACTAGTACATTAGCGTAGTAACACATCTATCTCGCCCGCTACGTCAAGAAACATGCATGAGAAATCTGAACACGTAGGCTTTTAAACAGTTCAAGTATCTGCTTTGCATAAGCTGCTGGTTAACGCGGGAAACAGCAGGTGACGGGTGTCATCAAATGCCACGATTGGTGTTCTTTTCTCAGGCAGAACTTACAACTAATTATGCAAGTCATGTCCAATGAAACGTTCTCACACCTTGCGTTTAATTCATCTAGATTATAAAACTGTGATTTTCAAAAACCTTAGATTGATTTAAAACGAAAGGAATTATTCAAATGCGGGATAAGGTAAGTTTTATCACTGTTATTTTTATATGATATACTATAAAGCAGGAAAACCTACCGTTTATGATATGATTTTTTTTCAGTAAAAGAAATACAACCCTACGAAACATGAACTTCTTTTGTCTATCAAACTAAATTTTGAAAATGAAGTTTGGTTTTACAAGCTTTCACAAGAGTTAAGAAGATCTATTCTTCATTGACTTGCAAAACGACTATCCATGGGTCCACTTTCTTTCCATGTTTATAGCTAATTAACTTCTGCATGATGCTCATTTACGACTTTCCTTTCTTGGAATCAAATTAATGATTTTATAGATTTTGCGCTTCATCAAGATGCGTATCAATGGCACATACCTCGCCTTTTTCTAAAGCTTTTGTTATCGGTCATATATATTTTCCTATTTAGTTCTTGACATCGTATGATCAAGCTTTTCTGGATTAGGGAAGCAGAGTCAAAAGACCAGTGTTAATAGTATCAGAGACTATCTATAAAAATCTTTGAGAAATTGTTGCATGAATGATCCATTACGGATAAAAGTACTTCTACAATGGCAACTCTTGCTCCAGGTAAAATAAATGTTTTTTTTCCGGTGCAAACTGTTTACGGCTTTCAGTAGCTGTATTAACGATTCACGTGTAAATTGCATTTTATGTGAAACAATCCATTTAGTTACGGCTAGGGTGAACACTTCCTTAGAAAATTGAAAATGATGATATGCTTTATATTGGCAATAAAGCAGTGATAATACCTAGGTCATCTTTACCTTTCGCACACACAGATGTAAAGAACTCGTTCTGTCCTTTTCATTACGTATTCTAATGAGAAATTGTCTCCCCAACAGCCAAGACATTGAAGGTATCATGTACCCGATGACGCAAAAAGTTTCCTAGTTTCAAATGACATACAAGACTCTAAACTTAGGTTTAAAACAAATCTATAAAAAAAGTACTGAAAAAATATCGATGGTCAAAGTATATTTTAAAACAAAGATTGTCTCACATGTTTCATGAGATTCGTAAATGTTGCACTGACAATTTATCTAGAAAGCCCATTTAAAGCTTCCTTGCTTTTACAAAAAAGTGCACGATGATGATGGTTGCGGAAGTAATATCGTCGTTTTTGTTGTTCTTTTAAAAAAATAAAATACTGATCTGTTTCATCCCGACTTTTGTGTACACTTCCTACAAACGTTTGGATGCTGTCTATAGGCCCTTCCCCCAAAGGTGATGCTAACCCATTAACTAAAACTATGGAGATGCTATTGATAGAAAATATGTTTGCGAAAGTGCCTAATAAATACTTCCTGTATGGAATCTAAAACACGATGCTTTATCAGAGGTAGGTGAATTTTTTTTTTTCAAACCAGGACCATAAAATTCCAGTCGTCACATTCAAAGTTGTGCTGGAAAGAGCCAAAAAACCACCTTTTCCAGAGCAAAGGTGTTTTAAGACACTGTTCATGTTTTTTTTTAGTGGAAAATGTCATAAAATTTCTATTCAAAATACTTTCTATTGGCACTAGTACATGTACTTGCATTATCCTTTTAAACAAGCCAATCAGCGTCTTTATTAGAGGCACATTCTTTAAGTGACATGAAGTGATTAAGAGATCAAACAAATGGGCAACTGCAAGAAAACATTTGTTTTCATTAACAGCAATATATTATTTTGCCGCACACTTCTACAACTGATAACAAATTTTTGAGAATATTTATTTTCAGAGCTTGGTGAAATTTTTGTGTACGTTTGAGATTTCCAGTGGTTCGATGTATGAAATCATTTTGCTCTCAGACGCATTCACACACGGTGACTACCTTGATATAAGATATAAAGTTATATTTTACATTGGGGATACTAATTTCCTTAAGACTGATGTCCTAAACGAGAGAAGTAATTGTAGTCAAAGATTAAGCAATTGTATCTCTAGACATATAGAAGCATCTGCTATGTGTAGAATTCAAAGTGGAGAGAAACAATTGTTATGTATATATAACACCCTACATGTAGCTCTTCCCATACACCAGTCTAAAACAGTGGCCATTAGAATTAAGTATATGCGATGTATCGTTATGCAGTAATACAAAGAAGAAAAAAATTATATATAATAAGACGAGCAAACTTGTAAAGGGTCTACAGCTTAAATATAGACTACACTGAGATATAGAAAACGTTATTAGATGCTTACAAATGAAGACGACTTCTAATTAATTAGAAATTTAATGAGAAACTATATGATATATTATTTCAAAACTTGAGTTTGGCAAACTACTTTCTAACTTCAATATTACATGATTTTGATAAAGAAGCTTAATTACAATTTTTACATAAAAAGACAGTCATAAAGGACTTTGTGTATTGCTATAAATCAACATATTATGAGTTGGATTCTTTAATAATATCCCCACGATCAGCTTCTCATTGATTTTATATAACATAGATATTTGCCATGAAGTTTAGGAGACCATTACAAAACCAATGCATTAATATACTGTAAAAGGAAGAAGTCAATCTTTACAACTGCGAAGTCTGTATGATACAGAATTTCACCGAACATGAATTTCCTTGACTCGGGGACATTAAACCTCCCGTTTTGTGTCTCAAACTTCCGGTGTAATGTGGGGTAATTGCATCTTATTAATATTAATCTTACACCAATGAAAATTTTCATTGATTGTCTGAAATATTTTATTTGCAAAATCTGTAAAAACTATTTCCTCAGTTTGAATCAATAAGTAAAATTAAGATTTATCACTGACTAGATTTTAACTATTGAAACGTGACCACAAGGTTAGTGGAATGGACAATCCCGGAAAACTATTATCGCACTGAAACCTCCGGGGGCTTAATAATAATAATAAGAAAATATATCACTTTACCTGTATTATCTTTATGAATTCTCAATGTTTAATACACACATTTAATCAAATTCATCGAAATAAACATATAGGCGACATGAACCGACTGTTGCTCCAGGGGTTAGGACAAGGAAGGAAGCTGTAGAAACACCTCACAAACAATGTTGCTTTACAATATGTACCCTTATGGACACTGAGATAATCACATATCTGTTTGACAATCTATACCTTTGTGGCTTTTGAGATGTTCAAGCTTTTTCCAAAAATCTAAACAATGTTAAACTCTGAACCCCTTTTATTTGCTCCTTCAGTGCTAATCTATCTGTAAAATTATCTAATTGGCCATCCATTTTCAGGGGCCATAGTTTAAATAAACCTAAAATCAAATCATATGGATATTCTTTCATAATTCATATCAATTTGATTCTCTAAATATATTTGGTACTTGAGAACATTTTGAAATTTTTTCAAATATGTGACAAATGTTAAAACTTTGAGCCCCTATTGTGGCGCCATCATGGCCCTAAGGGTCGTGGTAAGAACGAACTCAAAATTACTAAATGAAGATGCTTAGATATTGATTTGACAATCTGTATTCTTGTGAGTTATACGATTTCCTATATATAAACAATGTCAAACTTTGAACCCCATTATGGCCCGATCCTGGTCCAGAGGCCAATGTCTGAATAAACCGGAAATAACACTATATGAAGATGCTTCCAAATATCAACCTGGCAGTTTGTATCATTTGACTCTTGACAAAAAGACTTTTCAAATACATAATAAATGTTTAAATTTTCATTCGCTATCGTGACCAAATCCTTGCCACATTGGGAATAGAACTATGAAAAAATCTGAAAGTTCTCTACTAAATTATATGGATTTGTATATTTTACGTCCCATCGAGAATTTCACTCATATTGAGACGTCGCCAGCTGTAAGTGAAGTACCAATTTAGACCTATGCTTAACGCTCAGGGCTGTAGGATTGAGGCTTCTATAACGTGTTGACGTCTGCTGTGCCGCGGGACCTCTGAAAGACCATTGATTCTCACTTCTAAATACCGAGCGTTTTGAAGGAACAATGATTACTAAACGTTGACGCGACCATGGCACGAACGGGGATCGAACTCACGACCTCTAGGTTAGGAAACGAAAAATCTACCACTGAGTTACCGCGACCTGTTCACTATATGGGGATGCTTGCATATCAATTTGACAATATATAGGATGACATTATCTCTATATGAACAATGTAACTTTTAACTCCCTTTTGGCTCCATCATGGCACCGGGGGAGGGGGGTTGGTTGGTTGGGTTGGGGTTGGGGGGGGGAGGGGTTGGGGGGGGGCGGAGGAGTTCAACCCTAAGTGAGTTAAACAATTTTGAATTTATGGTGATGGATGATTACCACAAAGTATAGTGGATTTATAGATAGATATTTCGATGAATAACCGAGGTGGTTTTTCATTTTGTTTTCGAGAATTTTTCACTGATGTATAGACGTCAGTAACTTTACGTGAAAATTAAAATTAAATGGAATTGAAAGAAACATCTCATAGGATAAAGGACAGAAATACATTTCTTTGAAGGATAAATTAAACTGCATCATTACGTTAAGTAGTATTTCATTTCAAAGAGAACAAGTAACAGCTTAAATTGATAATAACACCATATTAGTAATGGTATGTAACAGTTTGTAAAGCTATTCCCACTAAGCCTCAGAGGAGGCGACTGAATCTTTAACAACCAATCAGTGACTCATCCGATAAATTTTAATTACTTACTTCCAATGACGTAGAGGGGTGTTAATTGTGAATTCAAATTTATATAAGTATTTTCCTTTCTATACAGTTGTCATTTACTTTTACTGTTTGATTCTAGAAGGAAAATTTTCACCGATCTTTACATTCATTTTTATTCATGTTTTAGAGGTAATGGCGTTACTTTAATTTCAACATAACCAAGGATACCTGAAGTCACAGTTTCCTACGTGAACGAGAGGAAGGAGCGATTCAATATTGAAAAGAAACCAATTAAAATGGTGACAAAGGAATACTACATTGTGTGGTTAACAACGTAAGTTGATTGCTTTGTACAAGTTTTTGATATCATGACGATTTACATTAAGGATTCAATGATAAAAAGTCATCCTTGCATTTTTCTTTAACAGGATATTCTTTGTCGTATGCAATTTCGCATATATCGGATGCCAAGCAGATTTTGAACATGATGAGCAATCCTTACTCAACTCGTTTCGGCATCAAGATGCAGCACAAAAACGGTCTTTTGATAGACTTGCATCCGGGCTGATTGGAAAGAGAAGACTGGACTCGATAGCAAGTGGTCTGGTCGGAAAGCGTCGATTAGATTCAATCGCAAGTGGATTAGTAGGTAAGCGTCATCTGGACTCCATAGCGAGTGGTCTTGTCGGGAAGCGTCATTTAGACTCCATAGCGAGTGGTCTTGTTGGGAAGCGTCATCTGGACTCCATAGCGAGTGGTCTTGTTGGGAAGCGTCATATGGACTCCATTGCGAGTGGTCTTGTTGGGAAGCGTCATTTAGACTCCATAGCGAGTGGTCTTGTTGGGAAGCGTCATATGGACTCCATAGCGAGTGGTCTTGTTGGGAAGCGTCATCTGGACTCCATAGCGAGTGGTCTTGTTGGGAAGCGTCATATGGACTCCATAGCGAGTGGTCTTGTCGGTAAACGTCATCTGGACTCCATAGCGAGTGGTCTTGTTGGGAAGCGTCATCTTGATTCAGTTGCAAGCGGTCTTGTCGGAAAACGTTTTATAGACTCGATAGCAAGTGGTCTTGTTGGAAAGCGACGACTTGATACAGTAGGAAATGGTCTTGTCGGAAAACGTTTTATAGACTCGATAGCAAGTGGTCTTGTTGGAAAGCGACGACTTGATACAGTAGCAAATGGTCTTGTCGGAAAACGCCATTTTGACTCACTTGCAAGCGGTTTAGTTGGAAAGCGAGAAATGGAAAAAGATGCAAATGGTCACAAATATTTTGTTCTTGCTAAAAAACGTATGATGGACTCCCTTGCAAGCGGTTTGATTGGAAAGCGTATGATTGATTCGTTGGCAAGCGGGATTTTGGAGAAAAGAACTTTGGACTCCATAGCAAGTGGTTTAGTCGGGAAAAGAACAATGAATTCCCATCCTAGAGGGTCGCTAGGAAAAAGGGCACTGGATTCTCTGGCAAGTGGTTTAGTGGGAAAGTGACAAAGTTTTCTGAACTTGTGAGATGATGGAACGGTTCCAGAGAACCAAGTAACAGTGAAAAAGGGGGTTTAAATTTTGATAAAATTTTTGGAAAAGTTATATTTGTAACATAAACATTTTCACATTTCATATCCTGAAAGCATTTTGTAACATATTTTTGTATGGACCACAATATTTGTGTCCTGATGGATCCTGGTGGATCTTTCGTTATGTTTTCATTTTCAGTTCAATATTATGATAAAGGATTAGATGCCTCAGGGGAACATCTAATAGACGTGATTGATAGATCAAAAATATTTGAGCTATTTCCTACCTTTAACTTCATCTCCATCCATATATATTTGTATTTACAATAAACATGCAATGTATTATCTGAGTTTCTATATTCGCATAAACGTCGCTAAAATCGTTTAATCGAAGTCGAATAAATTTTTGTAACTTGTTTTTGTAACATGAACAGTATTTTTCTTTCAATTTTTCGTGTTTTTCATCTTTCATTTGATTGGACGATCAAAAGGACATCCTGAGGCGTTAATCAGATACCGATACTGCAGTTTATATGTAAAATAAATATGCTCTCTCTGATTTTTACAATTTTTCATTTCATTTAATAAATGTTGGGCGAATATGTTCAAGGGAAAAATTAATAAATATGATTTTCTTTATTTTGTTATCAATTAATAATTCTTAGGGTAGAGATTCATAGAAATGCGTGATCACTTGCGAAAAACGCAAATTGATTTAAGGAACCGTAATATTCGATGATGTGTATGTCACAAGGAGTGATAGTGACAGCAATCAATTTGGCAGCGATTTCTTCGTGTAGAAATTTTGTAGGTTTGCTAGAGTAGTAGTAAAACAAGAACGTACTCAACTGTTTGATCTGATTTAACCCAGTTAAGTTCGGCATAGTGGTTATAACTTTCTGGACATCCAGAAGAATGAGACCATTCACCAAATTACAAGCTATTGCAAGTTAAAATTCGTACCATCAGTATTCCCTTTTAAAATAGAAATAGACACTTGGAAGTGTGCTTGTGATGACGTTTGTTTTGTATATTTTTCTTCTTATTAAATCTTAACATAATGTAGATGTAATGCCACAACTTTATATAAATACATGTATATGGCGTTCAGGGCCGTAGAAAAGAGTGCTCTCTATCAGGCCAATTCCTGTCGTGACCTTGGGTTTTAAAGTCTCATTCAAAAGACCCGCGACTCTCTTACTTCTAAAGGCATGCGTTTGGCGAAGGAACAGTCGCTACTTATTTTACATGGGTCGGATGAATATGAGTTACCGTACCTATACTGGATCCCTTAACTTCATAAAAACCCTCACAAAGATACATTGCTGGATCCAGTAAGTGTCCTACTAAGCCCCTATCTTTGCTCATCACAAAAATATTAACAGATGTGAATGAGAAACGTACTATGCGACTACATACGTAAATCAAACGTGGATTCTAAAAAATTCTAAAGAACTTTTAGTAAATTTGAAACAGCAAAACCTTTCTCAAATCAACAACATCAAACCGTATGACTTTTCAACACTTTACACGACCATTCCTCACGATAAATTAAAGACTAGACTTTTTGACATTATGGACAGTTACCTCAAAAATGGAAATATTCATATCTAGTGATCAGTCCTCTGATTACACGCACAAGTACTCTGAAGTTGAAATAAAAAAAATTGCTAGAGCTCCTCATCGACAATATCTTCATAGTCTTTGGTGATCAGGTCTTCCAACATGGAATTCCCATGGGCACGAATTGTGCTCCTTTGTTAGCTGACCTGTTTTAATATTCCAATGAAGCAGAATTTATTTTAAAACTTTTACGTGCGAAGAAAAAATATCTTGCTGTGACCTTCAATTCGACATTTAGATATATCTATGACATGTCATCTACACATGTATTAACAATAATAATTTTCATTCGTATGTCCAATCTAATTAAAATCAGACTTCTTAGATCCGCGCCGTATACTTTGCGTAAGAAGATCTGACATAACCCGATTAGGGGTCATGTTCAGATGAACTTTATATCAGCCAATAAGCGCGTCGGCTTTGAAACCGTCGGTGTTTACAATTCAAAGAAAATAGCTGCGATTGTTTGGTTTGAAAGAAAACACATCCTAGTTAGAAGTGACGTCACAATGCACCGTTTACGTCGAGTGGCGTTATATTCCTCGCGTTAATTAAGAAAACCATCTTGAAAACTATTCAAATTGTACCCATCCCTATTCATACATAAATCGCAATTCATAATTAATTTAATCTGGGTGTATTTCATATCGTACGTTTTGTTGTTTTTATGAACGGAATAGATTCGACATTATTGCGAAAGTCTAGAATTCCTTATGTGAGAACAACAATTTTATAGTGTGCAATAAACTTCATGGGAAAGCGATTATTGCAACTTGTTTACGAATTGCCTGGAACCGCCTAAATAGCCATCATTGTCTGTGTGGCGCAATCTGACTGGCTGATAGTTCTCATGAATATTACAAGCAAAAGGTCAGGTGGACATGACCCCCAATGGGGTTATGACAGATCCTATTATAGCGATTTTGAGCGTATCCTAGGATCTGATTTTAATTAGAGTGTTCGTATGTCATTCGATATATCCCTGTGAACTCGAAATAAAGGACACCCCAGAGTCGTCCACTTCTACTTCATACTTAAGACATTTTATTGAAAGTAGATATTAACGGCAAACGAACAACTCAACTTTATGACATACTTCAGTTTCTCCATCGTCAACTTCCTATATTTATGTAGCAATATTCCATTATCACCTGCATGAAAGGTGAAGATAACGAAGAGTGATCAATCTCTAACTCCAATAAGCAATTCAAAATAGTTGGACAAACACGGACCCCTGGACACAGCAGAGGCGGGATCATGTGCCCAGGAGAAGCAAGCAACCCCCGCCGACCGGCCACACTCTCGGTGAGCCCTATACCTTCATCAGGTAAACGGATATGGTGTTTATATATCTCAAGCAAGAGCTTGTTCTGCGTATGGTCAGTTTTTAAATCGAGGCAGGCTACTGACAAACAGGTTGATGGTGCTGGGGTTTCAACATTCTCGTTTAAAGTCAGCATTTCGCAAATTCTATGGTCGTAATAACGATCTAGTTTGCCAATACAACCTACCACTGGGTCAAATGCTGTCTGACGTGTTTCATACCGAATGTTAGACCGTTCGTGACCCATTGATTTTGACTACGGATAACTCCGTTTACCTGATCAAGATATAAGGGTGTGACCGGTCGACAGAGAATGCTTACTCCTCCTAGGCACCTAATCCCAACTCTGGTATGTCCATGGGTCCGCGTGTTCACAACTCTATTTTGTATTGCTTATAGGAGTTATGCGATAGATTACTGTTTGTTATATTCACCTTTCACGATCTTGGTATGACGAGTTCAAAGTACTAACGGTGATCGAACCCACAACCTCCCGGTCATGACGCCCACGACCAAACCATTAAGTCACCACTACCAACAAATAAACACAGCCAGGTGTGTTTTGTTAAAGATATTGACACCTAGTTGTGTGCTTCTACGAAATAAACACAAACATGTGTGCTTGTAAAGTGAGTTATCATGTTCATGTGTCTATTTGAAAAATTTCACCCAGAAACTGTAGTATGATGACATTGTGTGTTTTTTGTTTGTTGTTCGCTTATTTCTTTTTTACGCCCCTTCCAAAAAAATTCAATCATATTGAGACGTCACCAGGTGTGAATGAATGTTTATTTATTAAAGTATTCAAAGTCACTGGGTCAAAGTGCAATGCATTTTAAGTCACATGTATTTACATAGTCAGGTTCAGGCATAGAACCAAATATATTTTTATCCTTGCAATTTTTTTTGGTCTTCACCAGGTGTATGTGAAGTACCACAAATTTAAACAAATCATATTTGTCACAATTTGTAATAATGGCATGGAAATAATCTCTCGCTGCAAACCGTTCTTTGGAGAAAGATAAAGACTATGTGCAAATAAGTTTATTATCGTGCTCACTAATTTAGCAAGTAACATCTACACTCATCCACCACTCATACAGGTAACAAAAGAAATGAATTTACAGACGATGACACGTGACCCGACCAATGCTAAATGTTTATCTATGTTTATGTTGCCTTATGTAGGAAAATCAGCAGACTTGTCTCTTGAATTCAAAATAAGTTACACAGGATGGCGAAACAAAATACGTTGACTAAAGAGTTACCACACTTTACACAACACAGTCGTTGGCTGTCTTCATACACGTGGCGATACTTTGTCCATCATTCGCTCAACGTTTCTGTAGCCGTAAACGTATTTCCTGTATTTCTATAGGTCGTTTTCCAAAGCTGTTCATCTGATACCTCAGAACGCCATAATATACATGTTACGAGCACCTGATCGAGCCATACAATACACAGCTGGTCACCTATAATTACACAGTAACGGCAGGGGTTTTTACGTATACACTACATACACTGAAAACTTGAATACGTCGGGTATATTGTGTAATACAAACAATTACACAAATCTAAAATAGTGACAACATTTCCTATCGTAAACAAAAATAAACAGTTCACACTCACTGCTATCGAAATGCTCAAAATTGTGTTTTCACTTTCCACACAGGAACATCATTCGAACACCCGTACTATATGTACATACAATGCAGGCCCAGTAAACCACACAGGTAAAACTCTCGACCACACAGGTCTATCGTTTTCACACATGGGAACGACACACCTTCCCACTTCCACGGCCTGGTCTGAACTAATACGTAAGCATTTACAAACCGGTCTGACAGCCGTGACCAGCTATCCGTAACGAATATATAGTGGGAAACTATGGAACGCCACAACAAGTGTAATAAAACAAACTCAAATTGTGACAGTATTCATTCGTAACAAAACTCAAATATTGAAACGAAACCGTTTTCAATGCATATTCGCATTTTATACCCCATACGTAATCAAATCCATCACGATAGATTTCTTTTTAAAGTCTATATCCCATACAATCGTGATATGTGAAATTAATTTTTGATTCACATGTCTTCAGCTGTTACAATACTGTTCAATATTCTTTTAAGGTGGCTCACTGCACCTAAAAATAGTTTCTCAAATGAGTACGGATTGATTTAATCATAAATGATATGGAATCAAGGGAACTCGTACCCAGGAGAACTGTAACCCATTTTGTCTTTCGGAGTCAAATCCAAGGTAATTTTCCAACTTTTATTACAAGTAAAGAGTTTACCAACAACTCTCCAACTCTTTCTACTTCTCTTTTTCTTCTCTCCTTCCCTCTACTCTCAAAGCACAAAATACATGAGTATTTATATTATTTTCCAAGGACAAACAATTCCGATTGACTCTGTCCACCTATGGCACTTTTTTTTGCCAGATGGATACCGCATATATTGACAGATGACCAAAAACGGGTACGAGTACAAACCGCTAAGTGATTGCTCAAAATATTTCCCAAATTCAATCAAAGACAATTTGCAAACATTGTTGCTGGTGACGACACATGGGGTCACTATTTCGAACCAGTAAAAAAAATTGGAAACAAAATATGGCCAATCTGATTAAAATAAGATCTTTGATCCGCTCCGTTATTGTTATGTCGCTACACAAAGATCTGAAGACATCCCGTGTGGGGTCACGTCGGTGTCAACTTTGGTTTGGCCAATCAAATCGTCACTGCTTACATCTTTGGATGTAAAAGTAAATAACGGTAAGCCTCGAAAAGTTCCGAATGTTTAAACTTCCGAATGAAAAAAAAAACATGGCAGCGCCAGTTGGAACACATGGGAGTACTCGGACTACCCCACGAAAAGTCTATCCTCTGGGGAACATTTGCCTTATCTGTGGGTTTTCATTTGTGAGCAAATCTGTTGACACTGATGGCAACATTAAAATCAACAAATACCTGGACAAAAAACTCCGACTTTCCACGGACCGAATGAAAGTTTTGAAAGATGTGTGCGGAATTTCGGATAGTGTGGTATATCCAACTGACACAGGTGTGTGTCAGAAGTGTTTCAGAAGTACCGAAAGAGTATTAAAACTGGAAAAGGAAGCAGCAACTATGAGGGAATCTTTTAAAGCATCTGTTCAACTCACACTGCAAAGGTCAGTCACATTTAAATAACCCTGCTCACTTTAGAAAGTCGATAAATACCCCCGTGACCTTTTTTCCCCCAACTTCAAAATGGCAAGCCAAACTCGTTGATAGAATACAACTCACTAGGTTCATATACGTTTATAACTGCATATTTAATCGATTTTAAATCAATAAGTATCAAAGTCTTAAGTAAGTGTGTGTGTTGAAGGGGGGAATCACTTTCATGCAGATTTTGTTCAACATATTATTGCCATAAAGATATTTCATTTGTTTCAATATGTGTGGCTTTAATAATAAAAAAAAATCTTGATCTTATGATTTACCTTCAATCTCATATAGGTTTAATGTTTGTGTGCCTTCCCCCTCTAAAAGATTCATAGAAAAGAGAGAAATAAGGAGCCCATTTAAAGAAAATACAGATGTGAAGAGGGTTCGACCAGATGATCCACTGTTAGTACCTATCAGAAGGGTAATGCCCGTGAAGCTGGTACAACTCCAGCCTGCCAGCGCTAATGTAATTGTGAACAAAGCACGGCGCTCTCTTGGTGGGGACTTTTTGAAACAGGTAACGACTGGATATTGCACTCGATTTCTATGCAAAGGCAGTGTGCTGGTGTATAATGCAAAGGATTAATACAATTTGACATGCCAATCAGATTAGTATTAAGTTCTTTGGTCGTCTCCAATTTATTGTTGATTACGCTTAGTGAGTGTAAGGTATAGGATATATCAACAATTATGATTACAATCATATGTACATGAATGTGGCTGAAACACTTGTATGCTATATTAATCATAATTCTGTTGCCACCTGCTGCCTTCATTCCTACTACTGCTGAAAAGATTATGAATTACCCCTGCTAGTTGATAAAAGTTTTCAAAAACTTTGAACACACATAACTTCATAAATTGCAGACCACAAGTAACTGAATATCTTTGAATACATTTTAGGAGAAAATAACTGATAAACATGAAAATGTTTATAAAAATGGAGAAGTTGAGGTACAGTGTAGTGAAAAGGTTGAGCTTGACCATAATGTTACAAAATAAGGCTAAGAATAATAATTGTTGTGTTTCTGCTAACATCTAAGACAAAATAAGGGTAGGTAGTTAGGTGATTGGGACTTAAGAATCAGTGAATATCTTTGAAAACAAATTAAAATTGTTTTTGCATACTCAAAGAAACAATGTGATCAACAACTCCTTGCAGGTTAACATTATGAACACAAGGGACTTAATTTTCACTATTGTTGCAACTTGGTAAGCTGTAATAAATATATTAATTACATGATCATCTGTAATAAGTATTAGCTCCAAAACAATGTATATTCAATAATCTCTTAAACAATTTGTTAACTGTACCAGGTAGGAAGTATCATTCATTAGGTCGATCAGGTTAGCGGAAACACTTTAGTTTTTATTTTAAGCCTAAGCTGGTCAGATATTTTTTGCATCACTGATCTAGCTATTTATGATAATCATGATAATGTTAAAGAATCAGTGATTTGATTAAACTGACCAGTTGAACTGTTGATTGTTATTTCTAATACATTATGTTTTGCATGTTACATTGGCACAGGTATGCCATATTTATTAATTGAATTTGTCTTTAGAAAGATTAATGTTTATCTTCAAGTCAGACTTAAAATCTGAAAATGAGATAATTCAGAAATAGTTACAATTAAGGCTCAAAAGAATTGATGTTCGGATGATCTGGGGTCTGTATAGTATGTATTTGGTCTAGTGGTTTGTCACAAGCATGCACCATTGGGGCTTGTTAATTTGAATACTTGTCAGAATTCCTCAATAATTAGGCTAGTAAATCAGATGTCCAAGTGACTTAGGTGGACTATTGTCGTTGTCCGTTAAACATTTTACATTTTAAATTTTTTCTTGAAAACCACTAGGCAAATTGATTTGTTGCCATTTTTGGTATGAAGTTTCTTTAGGGTAAGAGGAATGTAAACTGATAAATTTATTATCTTAGCTTCTCCAAGGCCTCATGGGTTGTGCCAAAACTTATTTCCTCCCACACAGAAAAACCAAATGCATCTATAGGTAAGATGTCCTTGAAGCCATTTACCAAAATTGTGGAATTCATGGCCCTTTGGTATGAAAGGGGTTCAGTCTCCTAGGTGGGGTCAATATGGCCATATAGTACTGTAAAGATATATTAAATCTTAGAGAATCTTTTTCTTTAGTCAGAAGTGTGAGAAAAAATAAATGCATGGCTATGATGTCCATGAAGATCGCTACCCATATTGTGAAAATCATTGGCCCTGGGTTACGAGTTTAAGCCCTTGGGTAGAGCAATGTAGCTCTGAGCCTCTCTAGCGAAAATGTATTAAATCTTTTTCAATGTATGGGCGTTAGTACTCATGTGACCGTTAAAGCCTGTGGGTCTCTCGCTTAAATTTTTGTTTTATTTTGCATGACTTTATAGTTTTGTTCTTTATTTTATTTTTTGCTTTGTTGACAGATATCAACACCGTTGAATGACCTTCAGTATGTATTCAGTATTTGTCTAAACTTGATTATTGTCCATATTAAACTGATATAAAACATGTAAATATTGATCATGTTGATAGATTTTATATATATAAGCAAATTATGACATTTTTAGGTCACCTGAATTCATTCAGGTGACCTATTGCTATCTGTTTTTGTCCGTCGTCGTTCGTCGTGCGTTAACATTTGAACATTTTCAGCTTCTTCTCTGAAACTCCTGAACCAATTTCAACCAATTTTGGCATATAGCATCTGTGGGTGAAGGGGAACAAAAATTGTGAAATTCGTGGTCCCTGCCCCCCTGGGGCCTGAGGGGTGGGGGCAAAAACCATCAAAATGAGTGTAATTTTAAAAAATCTTCTTCTTTACTCCTGGACATCAAGAAGCCAAACTGTGGGCATAATTATAATGAGCGTTGAGCCCTCTACCAAAATTGTGAAATTCATGGCCCCTGGGGCAGGGGTTCTTGTGTTAGGGTGGGACTCTATTGGTCATATAGTGAAAATATAGAAATTCTTTGAAAATCTTCTCTGTCTCTGGGTAATAAGTAGACAAACTAATAGCATGGTAATGATGAGCAAGGATGCCTCTTTATACCCCCCGCAACAAGTTGTGGGGGGGGGGGGGGGGGTATACTGGAATCGAGTTGTCCGTCCGTCTGTAGATGCAATGGTTTCCGGGATCTAAAGCATTATCCTTTCCACCTACCGTCACCATATCATATATATGGACTACCCATGGGATGAAGATGTTCCCTATCGATTTTGGGGTCAAAAGGTCAAAGGTCAAGCAAACTGGACATCGAAGTAGCAATAGGGTTTCCGGGCTCTAAAGTGTTATCCTTTCCACCTACAGTCACCATATCATACATATGGACTACCCATAGGATGAAGATGTTCAATATCGATTTTTGGGTCAAAAGGTCAAAGGTCAAGCGCACTGGACATTGAAGTAGCAATATGGTTTCCGGGCTCTAAAGCGTTATCCTTTCCACCTACAGTCACCATATCATATATATGGACTACTAATGGGATGAAGATGATCCCTATCGATTTTGGGGTCAAAAGGTCAAAGGTCAAGCGCACTGGGTCAGGGGTTCTGGTATTAGGGTGGGGCCCTATTGATCATATAGTGAAAATGCATTTTATTTCTTTGAAAACCTTCTCCTCTGCTGCTGGGTATTAAGTAGACAAACTAATAGTATGATAATGATGATCAAGGATGCTTCTTTCAAAACTGAAATTTATGGCCCCTGGATCAGGGGTTCTGGTGCAAAGGCGGGGCTGACCACATAGCTATTCAATGTTTCTTCCATCCAAAAGTAAAATTCTTATATTTAAACACAAACCTAATTCAAACATTGGAAGGTTGTTACATGATACTCAGGTGACCTATAAGGCCCCTGGGCCTCTTGTTCTTGTAAATATTAAGTTCTCAGCTGTTAATATGGTTAATTTCCTGCTACCATTAAAGTTAATTTCTGTTATATATTTATATTAAAGGTATATGTGCATTATCCAAGTGGAAAAAAGACAGCCCTCATAACTTCTGAACTTCACAAAAGTATTTGCAAAACAATAGTCGGCAGGAGCAATGTTGAACAGACCATTGTAAATCACCTCTGTTCATCTAACCCAGAAGTTGTTACAAATGGAGTGTCAAGAGTAGTTATGAAAGAAGCACAGACTCTTTGTAAGAGGGGGTCAGGATCCATTCTTCAGAGTAAAAACTTTAAAGACTTCTTCCAATTTAAGTGGGAGCAAATGAAAGAGGAACTGCGAAGGAGGTGCCCTACAATTCTTACATTACTATCAGCAGTAGTTAGTGATAAGGAGCTGTCCAGTGAAAGCAAGGGATTCATCCACATTATGGTATCTGCCGCTATTGCATTGCATGGAAGAAACCAGGAAATGTCCTTTTTCCAGTACATGACTGCACTTGTGTTAACTCATGGTGGATGCATTCAAAGGGTATGCTTACTTAGGATATAAACAATGTTATATGTATACTAGATATTCGGGTGGAGATGCAAAACAAATTCCCAGTACTCGATGATTTTTAGCTCACAAAAGTCAGAGGATCAGTTAAGCTTTTCTGATCGCCTGTTATCTGTTGTCTATCAGTCTGAGAACTTTTTTCATTTTGAGCTATACAGAACTACTGGGCCAATTTCAACCAAACTTGGTACAACTTTCTTCAATGGTCAGGATAATAGGGGTTCACATCGTTAAGGTTTCAAAATATTCTCAGGAACAGCAATTTGTTCCATTCTGACCTAGTGTAAAACATTATTGTACTGCTGTTAAAGTCATGCTACTCAGGTGAAATGATACATGTGTATATTGTTTTACAGGACATTGAACGACTATCAAACATTGGATTGAGTGTCCATCCCAAGACCATCCACAGGAAGTTAGAATCCTGGAAAGAATTGATAGATGTGAAAGTCAAAGAATTACGTGATTCATGGGCTGATAGTGGGAATGTGAAATACCAATTAGTGGGGGACAATTGGGACAAGAATATATTACCATCATACAGGACATCAGACCGAGGAACCCTGTCACTCCATCTCTTCAATGTTATTGCGGTTCAAGATAGAGTCCCACCTTTACCGGAGCTTCCTAAAGAGGAAAGAGAGATGACACAAGCTTGTGAATTTCTACCATCCATTGCTGATCAAAAACAACTGATGAAAGAACTGACATTCTTATTTGCAACCTCCATCATTGAGCATAATCCTCAGCTGCATAGAGTGTTTAACACTATTTATCCAAAGCATTTGGATCATCCTTACAGTCATTACTCTGGACTTAAGACATTCCAAGTAAATATTTACATTCTACAGTACTGAAATTGTAAATTCATGAATATATTTCACCATTAATTTAATTATATGCATGTTTTTAAAGAATTCCACTGATTGACTTATTGAATAATATGAATACCCATGTAACCATTTTTATACATTTGTGTTTCAGTATCCACTTGGATTATATGACTGTAATGAAAACAAGACCCAAGAACTCATTGCTCTTTTGAAGAAGCTATCCAATGACTTCATACCACAAAAGAATGGGGAAATTGTTGAGCCTGTGTTTTTTGGGGGTATGTTTTTAATCACTTACTTACATTATTGTAATGGATAATGATTAAATATTTTTACAAATTCAAACAATTTTATTTTGTGACAAAAGGGTATTGAACCTTATCTAATACACATTAAATGCTGTTTTAACCATTAATGCATGTATTATAGGAGACAGACTAACTGACGAAAGAGTCCAATCAGCTCAAAATGCAATGAAGAATGCTGCAACACCAAAAGAGAAATTGGAAGGGTTTATTTCCAAAATAGAAGATTTTCATAGATTGATGAATTTCTTAGAGGTACTTGTTAAAATTCAATTTTTATTATTTATTGCAATTGGTTGTCGTTTGTCGTCGTTTGTCATGCATTAACAATTGAACATTTTAAAGTTCTTCCTGATAACTACTGTTCCAATTCTTTTTAAATTTGGTATGAAGCATCTTTAGGACAATGGGGACATAAATTGTAAATTTAAGGACTCCTGGGGCCTTAGGGGCGGGGCAAAAGTTGACTAATTTTCAAAAATCTTCTCTTTACACTTGCATATTTTAAGAAATGAAACTAAATGCATAGTGATATAAAGCAGGAAGGCCTCTACCAAAATTGTAATTTTCTGGATCCCTGGGGTAGAGGTTCTGAGTCCAGGGTGGGGTCAAACTTGGTATGTATAGTGTATATGTGCAAAACTTATAAATGATATCCGCTTTAATGCTATTGGTACTAAATTGAAACTAAATGGATATTTAGAATGAGCAAGTAGTCCTTCACCAAAATTGTAAATTTCATGATCCTAGGGAGTAAGAGTTTCGTTTCAAGGTGATGCCAAAATTATTATAATGATTTGAAGGACTTCTTTCAGTTTACTGATACCGTATAAAGTTTAAATGCATATTTAGGAATAGCAGAAAAGGATGTACAAAAAATGGTGAATTTTGCAACCCCAGGGTTTTGACTCTAGGATGGGTCCAAATTAGTCATATCGCTCAATGTTAATAAATATATAGATTATGTAAAGACTTTCATAAGTGTACTCGCTTTTTAGACATTGAAGTTTTAAGAACACATGTTGTTTTAAACTGTTGCTGAATGATAGAATTTAGCTTAGATATTCAGAACAAGAAATGTCTTTTCTAGATTTCATTGCCCACGAGATGAAATAATTTCAGGATGCCGAGTAAATTGCATATTAAAAAAAAAATTAGACAACATATTTTGAAATCAGGCACTTATATCTTTCTTAACCTCTTACAAGTTTGTTTCTCTATGGATGTGGGTATTGGTATGTGTACACCTTAATCAAGATTCAAAATGATTAATCATCATTGTATACATAATGTACTTTTTGTATATATTGCTGACATATACCTCCCATTTTATTAACTTGATTCATTAGATACTTAATCCATCTTATATATGTTATAGGCCATAGCCAAGATGACTTTCAGCACAGATAGTGGACAAGATGCTGGGACTCTCTATTACTACAGGAATCTGCTGAATCATAGAGGTGTGAAGGGTGAAGTTAAGAACTCATATCGCCCATATAAGCTCCTGTGCTACACCGTGTTTGATGCTATTTGTCAGCTCTTTCTCCTTCATCATTTTGACATGACGGATGTTGATTCTAACCTCCCATTTCCAGAGGAATTCCAGGAATTGTCAGACAATGCTAAAGTAGAATGGTTAAACTTGGTGTGCAGTGAAATCTTGCAGACATGGTTCTTTGAAAATGAGAATGACATTTGTAAAGAATTAAGGGATGTGTTAGATGATCCACAGCACTCAGAGAACTACTGGCTTTCGAGAATGCTTGAAAATGAACGTTTGAAGTGTCACTTTTGTGAAGCGACCTATGCATGTGTTGGCTCACTCCAATCCCATGAACAAAAGAAGCATGATGTTCAAATCCCTCCAAAACAGTCAAAATTGAAAGAGAAGAAAAGAGATCAGCTCCAGGATTACTTGGTAATGGTATTCAAGCTTGTCATTCTTCACAAAAACTTGGACACAGCTGTAGATATGGGAGATGGAGAGCGGGCAGTCAGGTCAGCTAAGTATGAACTGCCTCTATATAACAAGACGAACAAAGTCAAATACCTGATAGGATCTGTTCAGCTCACAGCCTTAACATCAAATAGTGGTGTACTCCCAGAAGATCAAAGACAACGGCTAGTTGCAAACAGATTTGTCAATATTCAAGGTGGACAAAATAACAACATTGCCCTTGATGAATACCTTGAAATGGTGAACCGTGACAGCAAAGTAGCTTGTACTGGCAATCAGACGAAGGATAGCATCATTCTCCATTCTAAGGAATACCCACATTTAGTCAATTTTGTAAAACATCTCGATGAAATTGCAAATGTTCGTCAAAAGAAGGGCTTTCATCATCTACCTTCGTACCAGAGTGATGTGAAAAAAGTTTTACAGGATTTAATGCAAAATGATATTCTTGTGTATGACCCAAATAGGAAACTTCACTGCAAAAAATTTGTCATTGATAGAAATCCATTCGACAACGCATTTACCAAACTTCCAATTATGATTCATAGGCACAAACCAACTTTGCCATTTTGTCGACTCCGGAATTTGCACATTTGATTTTGCCAGCTTTTCTACGCAGAAACTACAAGGGCGTGCATGTCATAAATATCTGCATAATATCGAAGTTTTAAGAATTTCAAGCAAGTTTATGTCTTGATACTTGGCCTTATATACATTGTATATATTACTCTCATTGTGTAGTATTGTGCCAAAACAAGTCAAAAAATAGGACCCTGGTTTGTAAGGTCTTACATTGAAATTGATATTGAATTTGATGACTGACTTGATCTTGAGGCAGATGTTCAAAAACCATTTTCTTTCACCATCCATTTGACAGTAATAAACATGTACAATTCTTGCATGTCTTGAGCTTGAATAAAACAAATACATACAGTGACACTAGTTATTCACTTAAATTTATTGGCATGTCGATCGAAGAAACATTTTAAAGATTAAGGGCGAGATTAAAAGTTCAATGTCTGACACATACACCCCCACCCCAATCAAATACCTAGTACTTTTCTTCAAGACATTACAACCCTTTAAAAATAATGATTTAACTCAATTCTTAAGCATAGGTACAATGAATTAAAAAGCAATTAACCTACTTAGTACAACTCTAATGACAGACTGAACATGTTCAATCTTTCTCATAGATCCTGAAAACAGAGCCTCCCCTTTGAATATAGCTTTTCATCCGACATGACCTTTTATATCTCGCCCCTTTCAAGCATGTAATAGAACAAATTTTACCTTGACCACTGGAAAGGAAAAGCAATACTATTAATTTTGATGGGTTTTTTATTCCCCCACCCCCATCAGTTTTTTACGAGAAGTCATTGAAAAGTCAGGCATAACATGAATTTAAGTCGAGTGTGCCATCTAAGAAGTCATTATCTGAACTTCCAAAAGAATCTTCAGCCTCATTACTGTCTGAGTTGGAAATGACACTCTGTTCAAAAAGTCTCTCCAAGGAAAGATATTCACAATTGCCACAACTACAAAGTTTGTGGCACACATCGCAGCATGTATGCTTTTTAACGTCCTGTTCAAGTTCACTTAAATTGGATTCACTCAAAAATTGTTTCATAATGTTTATTCGTCTACAAGTAGGTGAACGTAGGATATCTTTCATGGATTTGTCAAGTCTACGCAGATGATAAGCGTTAAACAAAATAAGGGCAATTGATGACTCCCCATCTCTTCCAATGCGCCCTATTTCTTGCACTAAGTCTACAATATTTTCGGGTATTCCGAACAGAATTACACTGTTGCAATGGGACACATCAATACCCATCCCTAATGCAGTAGTACAAATCACTAATCTGATTTTTGAAGTGTTATTCTGGTCATTTAAGCAATTGACAATTTCAGTTTTTTTGCCAATGGGTGTTTCTGAGTGAAACATTTCAATAAGAGGACTTGTGCCATCCAACTCCTTAATGAGATAAGTGTAAAGTTTAGAAACATCATTAATGCTAGAACAGTACAATAATGTTTTGGGAAAGTCACTCTGCAAATGTTGAATTCCATCCACAAGCCAGGACATTGCCATTTCAAGATCACTGGATACTTTGGATATTGAGTATTTTATGTTAGCTTTATTTGGAGACATAACAATTTCTACTGTGTTTGGTCCAAAAGACAACTGTTTTGAAACTCTTTTCTGAATTTTTACTGTAGATGTTGCACTTAGTGCGATAACACTGGCTTTTGGAAATAAAGATCTTAATTCTCCCACATGCGAAAACCACTTCCTAAATGCTTGTTTCTTTAAACCCATTCGGTCTTCACCCCTACATAAAAAAATAAACAATAACCAGGTCAGTGGTTGTGATAAAAACATGAGGAATAGTTTGTTGGAATAATGATATATTTACAATAAGTAAATGAAAAATTTACCATGTTGCAATCGTATGAAATTCATCAATGACTATGTTTTGTACATTCAATTTCTTCATATCTTCTCTCCAAACTGCATTACTTATCAAAGATTCTGGAGATGCATAGATGACATCTATTTCCCCACTGAGTATCTGCCTGTCACTTTCTTCACTTAAACCTGTAAAAATATTTTTTAAAGAATATCCTATTTATTATAATACTATATACCAAAGTTTGCTCAGATTATGTCGACACCCCGTGCAAATATTTGTCGATCCGACACTCAGCACATCAGTGAACAAAACCGGTATCATGGATTACATAAAGCCCTTTACCTTTGTACGCTGCCGATATACCCGGCACAGCTGATATTTTCTTCACCTGGTCCTGCATTAGTGCAACTAAAGGACAGCAGACTAATATCACAGCACTAAATCCGGGGTTCATCTCGCGCATAAGTGGAATGTAGACTTGAAAAGGCAGCGATTTGCCAAAACCAGTTGGCAAAATGGCCATACAGTCTTTGCCTTCAATCATGGCATCCAATATGCTCCGTTGTTCTTTCTTTAAAGCACTAACACCGAAACGTGGTAAAATTTTCTCTAAAGCTGCATCGATTACTTTAATGTCGGCCATTTTTCCTTTCATACCGAATGCATTTTGTAAGAATAGCCCGCGATTGGTTGAAGCAGAAGCATTTCATTGGTCGACCCCAGGTTACCAAAGTTGACACCGACGTGACCCCACACGGAATGTCTTCAGATCTTTGTGTAGCGACATAACAATAACGGAGCGGATCAAAGATCTTATTTTAATCAGATTGAAAATATGGCTAACTAAACACGGTAGAAGGCCTGTAGTTGCCAAAAGAACCATAAGCACAAAGAATATTTTTCTCATGTGATGGTATAGCCGTACAAATTCCGGCGCCGAAGGGGAAAAGTGTTACTGGTCGGTATTACCGAGATGTTATACTAAAAAAGCTCAAGAATATTATCATAAACGACACCCTGTGTCAGGATTTAGGAATGTTCGTCTACTTCGTGATAATGCTCCATTACATACATCTGAGCTTGTGAAGCAATTTTTGAAGCCGGAGAAGGTTATCGTTTTGTCACACCCACCATACTCTCCAGATCTAGCCCCGTGCGACTTTCTTCTTTTTCCAAAACTTAAAAAGTTCTTATCTGGTCGTCGTTACAAGTCCCGACAAGCCCTTGGCTCAGCCATTAGTCAGTGCCTCAGAGGTCTTCCTATATCAGCGTACCGTGACGCATTTCAGAAATGGATTCAGAGATTGAAATTATGTATTTCATATCCCCCCCTCGGAAAATTTTGAGATAAATGGAGCAAAATCCTGCATTCTAGGGGTTCTTTCCATAGTTTATTAAGGCCAGAAAAACTCATGATTATTTAGAAAAAATATGAAATAATAAAAAAAGTAAGCAAAAACCATGTGAGATCAGTACTGTTGTTTAATTTTCTTTTCCAAGTTTACAAGTCATTTTTTCTGGTTTTTCTTGTTTTTGAACAATTCAACAAGTTGATGTAAATCTTGATTTGACAAATTCATTTCTCCTTCCTCATCCTCACTACAAACGTTGTTGTTCCGATACATTTCCCTCTTCCGTGTCCGACTCACCTCGTCCACGGACTTCGCTGACTAACTGTTTGCCATGGGTTCTACACTTTCAAATTCACGTATATCATTCTTTTGTTTTGAACTTTGACTCTTAAAAAGCTTCTCAATTGTTGTCATCCCAACAGCATCTTTCCTTGTAATTCTTTATAATATGTATTATTAATAGATAATGCACGATCCTTTGTACACATGCGATACTGTCGAAACGTATGAAGACAACATTCATTACCGTATCTTTAATTTACAGTTTTAAGTATCCCCGACACATCCCACACTTGCTATAGAGATTTCCAGCACAGAGTGGGCAGTTTGGAATAATATGAGCATTGAATGGGACCCATCTACGACAAGCATCGGCCCCAAGGATAATAAGGATTATTTTAACAGGAAATTTCCATCCAGCTGCAAGTATTTAGAGATAAACAGTTAATGTGGTCAATTAATGAAGTTAATTTATATGATATCTATACATCTAATATTAAAGGAGATCTTCTTATGTTTGATTGTAGTACTGCGTGATCACGATAGGCTGATCCAGGTGCAAACATGAAACCCGTGTTTTATGCAACTCTTCACCGTTTGATCATGCCGAGCAAGGAAATATCATTGGACAAGGGTATTATATCACTGCTAATAGTGCATACCCACATTGCAGTTAGCCTATAACACCATTTAGAGATACTGAACGGCTAAATGCTAAACAACACCAGTTCAGTAGAAGGCTTCCCAGTGTAAGACAGGTCGTGGAACATTGCTTTCAACACCTGAAGGATCGGTTTTAATAGATTTCAAGAATTTTCAATGGGAAAACCAGATGTCATTACCGATATTATATCTGCTTGCAAACCGTACCGCCGCGGCGGTGTGGTGGTAGAGCGTTCGCCCCGCATGCGGAAGGTCGGGGTTCGAATCCCGGCCACGACAGACCTAAGTCGTTAACCTGTGTATTTTTCATTATGATGGTGTACTGTAGAGAATTTCATCAAACAGGACAACACCAATCAAATATATTGATGATCATGGAGCTGTGAAAAAAATGAACGGGTGAATACTATGATTTTGTTGAATGAAACAGAAAAATATGCAGGAGTTCCTCATTGACAATATTTCAGTAGTCTTTGGTGATCAGGTCTTCCAACAGTTTGTTGGAATTCCCATGGACACGAATTATGCTCCTTTGTTATCTGACCTGTTTATATATTCTTGTGGAGCAGAATTTATTCAAAGGCATCCCGTGGGGATCCGGGTTAGTATAGGTCCTCAGTACTCCATGCTTGTCGTAAGAGGCGACTAAATGGGGCGGTCCTTCGGATGAGACCGCAAAAACTGAGGCCCCGCGTCACAGCAGGTGTGACACGATAAAGAACCCTTTATGCTCAAAGGCCGTAAGCGCCGAGCATAGGCCGAAATTTTGCAGCCCTTCACCGGCAGTGGTGTTGTCTCCATGTAAGTGGAAAAATTCTCGAGAGGGACGTTAAACAATATACAATCAATCAAATTGTTATATCACTGGTGTTCCGATTTACGCGATGCTTGTCCGGAATTCCCCGACTTTAAGCTTGCCTTTTATTTCGCAGAGCATGGCGAATTTCAGCGTAACAAAATCATATTTTAGGCTCGAAAAACCTTATCTTTCAATATATGTCAGTCATTTTTCTTCTTCTTATTACTTACTTTTCATTGTAGGAACAAATGATTAAAACGGAAATGAGTTTTGTCGGATTTACCAGAACGTACTCTACTGGGTTTTGGAGATGAATATCTTTTCCATTCTTTTTAAAATTTCTTATTCAAAAAGCTATAGATCACCTATATATACTGTAGCTATTTGCGATTTGATAAAGAAAATGTTTTAAATGTTCTTATATTTAAATGATTTACACTTATATTTTTGACAACAGAGACCATAAAAACTTGTAAGCACCTTTTCTATTTACACTTCGTTGATGAAAATTTGAACAATGATAAAATATATTAGTAATAATAATAATGATAATGCTTTATGAAGAGAAGGTAGCCCTATATTAATACAAGGCATTATTCCTCCCCAGCGCCTTCTGAAATACAAACAATATACACATAGCGATACGTACAACCAAAGATAAGCATATAAAGATAGCTTCCGTAATTGTATGCAATGTATAACAAAGTGGTATTTAAGACAAGTATGGAGACCATATTCATGGTATAGAATAGGTGCATGTAATGCATGAGGGAATAAAAGATGGGGGAGGGGGGGGGGTAAACGAAAATGCATCCATATATTTTCACATACATACACTTGTACATAAAACATGTATTTAAAAATAACGACGGCTGATTATAAATGTTTCCACATTTCTTCTAAAAACAGTACAAGACACGGTGATAATTCTACATCTAATGGTACTTCATTAGATACATGTACGCCTGAGTATTGAAGAGCGTTTTTGAACAAAATTGTTCGATGTTTTGGTAAACAAAGATTATAATTTAATTCTGGACGCAGGGAATAGGAATCTTGTGTTTGAAAAAAAAAATCGTAGATATTTAGAGCTCATACCATTAAAAGTTTTGTACAATAGAATACACGTAATTACTTCACATTTAACCATGCTTAGTCTAACTTTTCAAACAAGGGTTTCGATGGCTATGGTCATGATTGATTTAAATACACGTTATTTTTAAATAGTTTTTGAGTATGATATTTCTATAATGTTATTGAAAAGAATTTTAGTGTATGTGTATCAACAAATTCTTAAAAATTATCCAAAACATTTTAATTTACAAGGTATACTGAACTATTTTGTTTCTGTATAAGAATTGGAAAAAAAAGTCATTGGACACAGATAGAAGACGCAACATTAAATCTTACACTCGTAAAACTTTGCTACTTCGTATCACAATTCAATGCACGTTAATTGTAAATATTGTTTGATTATGATATTTCTATAATGTTATTGAAAATAATTTTGTGTGTGTGTGTCAATAGCTTTTTAAAAATTATCCAAACATTTTAATCAACAAGGTATATTGAAATTTTTTTTTTCTGTATAAGAATTGAGAAAACGTCGTCAGACACAGATCCAAGATCTTGCGCTCGCAAAACATGCCAACTTTGCTACTTCATATCACAAAAACGATACGTAATACATGGATATAATTACTATATATAGAAAGTACACACCCTATATAGTATTAGGACATAAAATTGCCAACTTCTGAAAATAGGCCAAAATTGACACTTCTCCTTACACTGTTCATTTGAAATGTAGTTGTGGAAGGAAGATTTTTGTTTCTAAAAAAGTCCCTACTATTACTACAAATATATTCTTTATACACACGACATAATACACTGAGCACCAGATTTTTGTTCGTCGTTTTCCGACCCATTTGTCACTTAAGGCGATAAAGAAAATCACGAAAATTTATTGCACACCTAAAGGACCCCACCAATCATCTCCCCAAAGATGATTTGGCCACTGCATACATTGAGATGATTTGGCCACTGCATATATTGAGATGATTTGGCCACTGCATACATTGTAAGAGTTCTGGAAATCCTTTTTTTTTTTTTTTTTAAATAGAAAAATGTCGTTTTCAACTCCCAATTGGCCTCCAGGGTGAAAAATGAAAACCTTATTGCACATTGATAGGTTCCCACCTTTCGAAAGATGATTTAGCTATTACGTAAAATGTGCTAAGGAGTTCTGGGATCCAGGGGCGTGAGGGGGGTTGGTTGGATAAAGCTGTTTTTCATTTACCCCCAATTGGGCCGCAGGATGAAAATGAAAATTCGGAAAACGTATTGCACATTTACAGGATACCACCCAATCTAATTAAAGTTAGATTCCTTGATCCGCTTACGTATATCGCTACACAAGGATCTACCGAAATCGCATACCGAGGTCAAATCTAGTGACCTTTAAATCATGCATATTCATCGATACGTTCATCCGATCAGAAAACTCTTAATATTTACATTTGGTAAACAAAAAATTCGGAAAAACAACAAATATGGCGACCGAATATTGGCGCACGTTATGAGTTTTGAACGATTGCAAGATTCAATCTTTAAACGAGGAATAGAAAGATGTGTTAATAGCTGTTCTGAATAATGAAGACTATGACAGTTTTTCCTACCCTCCGCGCGCTGCGGTAAATTGATCACCTGTCGAATCACATCAACCTTTTCCTTTGCAAGTTTTAATTTCTATAACATCTTGATTTTGAAGTTCCATTCACTATCGGTCTCCCTTACAACAAATGAAAATCAACGCAAACAACAAATATTTGTCAAACCATACACTCTTTGAGGTGTCCTCGGCGTGTCTGGCACATAGTTATTACCGGAATACTTTGGCAGCTATTAGTAAGATTTCAGTGTTTCGAATAACGTGCGTATACTCATAATGTTAACGACCTAAAAATTAGGCAAATTTGTTATTTTCAAAGACTTTACATACTGAAGTGTATATGGATGAAAATTTAGTTCTGTAACTTCAACGTGAAGGGTACTGTGAACCCCCTTAACAAGTGTACCGTCTGCTGACAGTGCCGTTACAGGGAATGAATGATTCTGACACCTGTCCCAAGTTCGCCATCTAGCTGACGACTGTAATAAATATTATATCTGTAAATCGCATGTGATTTGTTTGTTATGGAATATACAATCATTTTAAGATAAAAGTTTGTTCATATCTTCATCCGGGTGGATTCTACCCGGAATTTGAGAATGACCCCAAATTTCCTGAAAATTCCACAAAAATTGCTGAAATATACTCTTATATTAAGTAGTAAATGGAGAATTCTGCATACTTTTACTATATTATGAAACTTACACTATATAGGTACCCAATAAATAAAATGGCTATTACCTGGTTTCCCGCAGATTAGATTATATGATAGAACTTGTACCCCACCCCCTTCCGTAGAAATCTGCCTCCGAGACAAAGCAGGATCTCCAGGCCGATACACAGCCTTTAATGACAAAAATGGTTGATATGTAAGATACTAACACCTGGTGAGGCATCTCTGTATTTTATGCGCGGCACCTGGTACTTCTCTGGTATTACCCTCTCCCTTTACTGGGATATTTTCAGAACCCCATACTAATTTATCGTTATAGAACCTCAAAAAACTGAAATTTTGTGATCTCAATCCCATTGGCTTTTGTGTGATCCAATTTTCATAAAAATGTATTAAAAACGTGATTCTGGTTTCAAATAAAGTGAAATAAGCATTATTTCCGGATTGAAAAGTTACCTGATGAGGCCTCTATAGGGAAAAGAGTACCAATTCATTTCCCATAGACCTCAATGTTAACCTTTGGCCCTCTCACTAATTAACTATATCGATTTTAAACAAATGGCCGCAAAATTTCAAAGTTCATTCCAAGTGTTGATAAAAAATGACAAAAAATATACAGCCTTTTATAGGCCATATTTGTACTTTTTTTACAACACATAGCAATCTGCAGTAAATTACACACTTCATTTTAAGCACATTCCTACCATGGTAATTTCCTCAGTCATTTCTCGATTTTGTGCGATAATTTTTCATCCTGACAATTAATTTGAACCTCTATAATATTTCTTTCAATTCCAAATAATTTCACTCTTGATATTAGCCAATCACGCAACACCTAGACATTTATACCTCCGCTCAATCTTGGGTAAACTCCGTCCGGGTTACGCATACGGGGGTTTGGTACTCTCATTCCTATACACCGTCGATTTATCGCGTAATAGCCAATGCGCTGATTGATTAGAATAGGTCACTAGATGTGAACTCCGTATGCCGTTTCGTTAGAGCTTTGTGTAGCGATATACGTGAGCGGATCAAAGGATCTAATTGTAATTGGTACCGTATAAGTTTTACATTGGGACACCACCATTCATCTTGAAAAAGATGGTTTTGCTACTGCGTAAACTTTAAGAAGAGTTCTGGGAACCAGGTTTAAAAAAAGAAGAAAAGAAGCCGTTTGTTGAACCCCATTTTGCCCCCAGAGTGAAAATGAGAATTCCGAAACTTTACTGCACATCTACATGACACCATCAATCATCGTCCAGAAGATAATCTGGCTATTGCGTAAAATATATCAGTTCTGGGAACGAGGTTTTTTTAAAAGAAAAAATATCGGGGTTTTTTTTACCCCCGTTTTTCACCCACAGCAAAATTGAAATTCTAAGATCTTATTGTACATCTTCACGACACCACCTATCATAATCCAAAAGTCTAATTGTTTATTGCTTTAAAGGAAAGAGGAGTTTGAGGAAGAAGAAAGTGTGATCGACCGAGGGACGGACCGCGAACTTTAGAAAGTGTGGGTATAATGATTCTTTTATTTTGTCGAGGTCCATATCATAAGAGACATTTTTCATATTTCAAAATGTTTTACATAAATCATCCATAATGACTAGTCGACAATCACATGACGTCTTTTATCCACTATCCAACGCCAGAACGACTTCTAAAACCTTGATTACATTTCAATGATGATGCAAACGCCCACTAAAATTGTTCTGAAATATATCCCCTACCGAGACAGGGAGTAGCATGCTGATTGACGTCAATATCGTTCCCAGTTTTCCTTCATAACAAATCTAATCTTAATACGAGTACTGAACAAAATCCTTTTGTTTACGTAAATTTATTTGTTGTTCTCCTGTTTTCTGAATGAATAATTAATACAAATATCAAATTCGTAAGAAAGGATAACTTGTTTTTGCTATGATAAAACAATGACCAGAGTGTTCAAGAAATACACCAGAAATTGAACCTCTCTATGCGCACATTTTAGTGATTGCCCACTCAAAAATATGCATGTAATTTCGCGAATCCCGTTTATTGCAAATTTAAATCTTAAAAAAATCATTGTCTTCACCTTAAATCAAATTTGACTTCAAACAATGAAATTATTCCATGTACAGGGTGATGTACTTCTTGTTTAATTGATATGATTAAGATAATGAACCCCGTTTTGAGTTTTAACACAATACATGTACATATGTATTCAATTGCATTCACACACTCGCACGTGTATTACTATTTTAAAATACATTTGTGAGCAATTAATAAAACGGGGCTTGTCTCCAAACTAAAGAAATGAAGATAACATCAATGAATATCCATAGGAAGCATGTACAACGATAATGTTTCTGTTAGTACATGTATGTTTGCTGCAATATCATATTGAAGTAAATTTTGGGCTGCCTTTTCTGCTTGTGAGTTGCCATGGATACCAATATTCCTTGGAATCCAACAGAAGTAAACTATTATAAATATATTTGCAATGTATTTGGTTGTAAGGGTTTTTATAAGATATACATTGCACAAAATAAGAACAAGGGAGAAGAAAAATAATGGATAAAAGGGTAAACGGATCCACGTGATGAAGCGATAGTGGGTGGAAATTGTGCAATGAAAATGTGATCCGAGGTGAGAACCATAGTAACAGAAAGTACTCTGGATACAAAATGACCACATTAGTATACCTTACGGGAATGACATTAAGATTATTGAAATTCTATTGGTGAGAAAATCACTTCATCGAGGTTTCCAATATCACATAGTACCATTTCCCTCGATGTGCCTCGGAACGTCCTGTGACACATCCCTCCAGGGGTCTCGTGTACTTTCCATAAACTCTATATCATTTATTGTGACTTCACATCCTCATTCTACAAACGTTGGCAGATTTCGGTACCCTACATCTAGACGGAATCGGCCGAGGTATAAGTTGACGGCTCGGTGCAAGCTCAGCTTATAATATATAAATGAGCGGATCCAGGATTTTTTTTCGCAATTTCAATTACATTTCTGGAATCGTGTTTTGATTTGGTATAATAAACAATTTTGGTATGATAGTGAGGGAGAAATGACGATTTACTCACCCAAGAAAATAACATTCCCCTCGGGCGATGTTCTCGTGTAATATGACCTTTTTTCTTGGATTAATAAATCCTCATATTCCACACTATTATGTGATAAATGTATAGTAAAACCACAAAGGCGTCGTTATTCATCTTTAAGCGCGCGCATCCACACGTTGTCTATTTAATTTCTGTTCAAATTAAGAGAATATCGACGGTCACAACTTTAACGTAACTTGACATGTAATTTGAAGAAAATGCTTTCTTCTGGCACTCTTAAGAAATTACAACCACTGTATCGCACTAAAACTGTGTTGCATCCAATCAAATTCTCATTGCTTCCTTGAATTTGCTGTTGCAATCTGCTAAATCACCGTACCAGGAAATCATTTCAGTGAGTTTAGACCGCGTCATTCATTGCTTATTTGTAGACAATCACATTTTGAGAATTCATTTTTCCGTTTTACATGAAGTGATAAAGATTCCCATGAATCTCCTGTTCTGGTTGTGTCGGAGCAGTTTATATTCAATGAAAGTGAAACTGCAAATGGTGCTATTGCCAAAGCAAATGTGCATAGCATATTGGAACACTTCGATCTGTAAACTACTTTCCCTTAAATGACTGATTGAATATTGTTTAACGTCCCTCTCGAGAATATTTCATTCATATGGAGACGTCACCACTGCCGGCGAAGGGCTGCAAAATTTCGGCTTATGCTCGGCGTTTGAGCAGGGAGGGATCTTTATCGTGCCACACCTGCTGTGACGGGACCTCGGTTTTTGCGGTCTCATCCGAAGGACCGCCCCATTTAGTCGCCTTCTACGACAAGCAAGGGGTACTGAGGACCTATTTAACCCGGGTCCCCACGGGATTACCTTAAATGGATGAAAAGGGATACAGGTATATTGTGCAAGCATTCTTGTTTGTACAGTAGCTCTGAAAAGGGGAGGGACTCTTATTTATTTAGCAAATAAATATTTCTCATAAAAGTGGAAACCACTGTGTGATGTATACTCGCACCTAAAATTGTGACTTCTCATATGAATATAAACAGTTTAAGGCAAAAATATCGATAGCGAAAAAGATGCAAAGTATCACTAGTTTGTTGACTTTGAAAAAACCTAGTGCTTCAAACATTCCTCGAACTTTTTATTGGACTCGAAATTTGCGTCAGGTATTTCCGTACAACAAACAAGCGATACAGGTAAAAATTTAAAAAAATCAAGCTTATTTGAGTGTTTATTACCACATCAAATTTCACTTGAAAACTTTGACGCGCGGGCGTGCCGAAACGACTAACCCCTTAAAAATAGATCTCCCCTGTCACATTAGGTGTGGCACGCTAAAGAATTCTCACTACTCAATGACCGTAAGCGCCGAGCAAAGGCCTAAATTTTAAGCCCTTCACTGTTCTTGGTGACGTCTCCATATGAGTGAAAAATTCTCGAGAGGGACGTTAAACTAGATACAATCAATCAATCATGCACCGGTAGTTGACAATCTCGCAAATGCATGTACAATGTATCGCGTTCATCCAAATAGAGCAAAGTCTCATAACAATTTTTTTTCCGAATTGAATTTGGTTTAATGTGTTCTTGATTAATTTCTAAGTTTACAAATATCGTACTTCACAAGGTTTTAAGATAAACCTCAAGGTCATTATTAATAGTATTAAATTGCTATTCGATCCATAACTGGACCAATCAAAGTAAAAACTTTTTTTTTTTTAAGTCCCGTCGAGAATTTTTCACGTATCTTGAGACCTCACCACTAGTAGGGGAAGTACCATAGGGCCGTAGCAGTGAGGGGTTCATTAGTGTGCCAACGCCTACCGTGACCTCCGTTTTTAAGGTCATATCCGAATAACCCCCGATATTCTCACTTCTAAATGCCGAAATTGATTGATTGTATCTTGTTTAACGCCCCTTTCGAGAATTTTTCACTCATATGGAGACGTCACCAATATCGGTAAAGGGCTTGAAATTCAGGCCTATGCTCGGAGCTTACGGCCATTGAGCAGTGAGAGTTCTTTAGCGTAATTAACACGGGACATCCGTTTTTAAGGTCATCTCCGAGGACCCGTCAGTGACATTCACGCCTGATGCCGAGCGTTTGGCAATGGAACTGTCACTACGTATTTCAACGACTTTCTTTCGCTACCGGGATTCGAACCCCGACCTTTCGCATACGGGGCGAACGCTCTGCCTCTAGACCAATCGTTTGGCGAAGGAGCAATCACTACCTATTTCAACATCTTGGGTTATATTATACCGAATGTTAGACCGTTCGTGTTACACTGATAGTCCGTTTACTTGATCAAGATACAAGGCTCACGGCGGGTGTGGCCGGTCGACAGGGGGTGCTTATTCCTCCTAGGCACCTGATCCCACCTCTTTTGTGTCCAGGGGTTCGTGTTTGTCCAGCTAACTATTTTGTATTGCTTATAGGATTGATGAAATTGATCACAATTGGCAGTTCTGTGTTCCTAGACCATATGGAGAAATTCTTACCATTTGGCTAATTTGCATACCGCCATCTTGGATGCGAATACGCAATTTCCGAGTTGCCCAATAGTTCTTTCCCTTTGTGGAACTCTTACGCACAGTGAGACGCACACCATACTTTCGTCCACACGCGGTGGGTACAAATGCTTATCGTTGCCTTCATATATTGCCTTAAAGGCCGATTACCAGATACCATGCAAGCACCCATACTGCAGGGACACACAATATTAGTAAGTTTATGAGTATTTCATAATAAAATAGCTCAAACAAAAATCGATAATTGCCATCTTTCTTTAAACAAAGTATCACTCATTGTTATGCCCCACACTATGGTAATTTGATACTTTTCCATTTTTATCTGTACAGGAGTTACTGTTCCTGTCAATTATTGCAAAGTTTTATTTAGAGTTATCTCCCTTTAGCGTACATTGCTGCCATCTTGTGTTTTTCAACATCTCTGTATAATTTGTGGTCTACTACAATGTTAGTAGCTATGCATTATGTTTGTGCATTTGTAGAATTGTTTTTTATAATTTTTAAATGTTGTTCCCATCGTTAGTTTCATTGAGATATTTTATATAACTTTAAATTTAACAGACATTTCTACGGCACGTGTCTTGGGTAGATATTGTAGTCCCCATGAGCTTGAAAAATTTATATTAGGCTTTGTGCAGGTAATTTGTAGTAATGTTTGCAATCTATGTGAATTATATATGTTGTTAATGACATTTCCTGCAATTTTGTTGATATAGATAGAGTAAGCCTCTATTTGTCAGAAAAAGTTATGGAAAGCACTTGGTTTCACTATGTATTTTTCTTGAATTTTTCTAATGTATGGTGTGCCATTATAGATATTATTCGAAAATGTAATTTCATTCTTTGTACTTTTACAGCCTTATACCACAATCGCACACACATCTACTTAGCCTCATCTTCATGTATTATGGAATACATCACTTGGAGAAATAAATGTTCAGAATTTGTATTGGAGTAACTGTGTACCTAGTGATTGGTTATACTACTGCCTCCGGGGCAGAACACTCATGCTGAAAAGGAAATGAAAAATAATTTCGTATTTAATTTAATAGCCTATTTAAACAAATATTAATAGATATGGTCAGTTTAATGTATACCAACGGCTGATATAAACAAAATTTACGCTTTCATAACTTTTATTCTTATTTACATAGCTAGTCTATAATACATGTATGTGTATACATCTTGTACCCACCCAAGCGTTCAACAGAATACTGAGCGTACCTCCATCACAGAAGAGCTGATACCTCGGACGTTGCGTATTATCAGACATTACATAAAGAAACTCATAGAGAAAAATATGTAAAATCGCAGTGTGTAAACTAACCTCCGTGTAAACCCACGTTTCCAGCATCATAATCCATTTTTCATGCTCGTATTTCAATGAACCAAATTTCAATGTAACTGGTACAATATTAGGAGTTCTATTTATGATTGAAAATTCGAAGCGAAGAGCCCCATTCAATCCATTATAACCATTACAAGAATCTTTTCAAAATCACAAAAGGGGCCTCCGAGCCCGAGTGGTTAGAGCATCGCGCTTAAAATCACACGGCCTATTACCTCTGTCGGCGCGAGTTAGAATCCCGCTCGCGCCGGTAAGTGAGAAAGTTTCCCAGTTTACTTTCGGAAGGTGGGTGGTCTCTTCCCAAATACATTGTATCTGGATTCTCTCGTCCATCAATAAAAAACTGGGCGCCACCATATAACTGAAAAATTGTTGAGTGTGGCGGAAAACATCAATCAATCAATGAAAATCACAAAAAGTCCATGTTTCCACTTAAAAAATAAACGGATATAAATTAAGGATCACTAATTCCAGCATCGGAAACGGAAAATGGACATACATTTTTCCGGAATCGGTAAACAAATTTATTAAATTATTTTTTTTTAAAGTTCGCTTTTGCATAAAAACCACCGTTTTCGTCATTTGTAGCATTTCGGTATGGGGAAACCAGCGGGGAAATTAAAAATATAGAAAATGCAGTCATGCACATACGAGTTTCATTCATTCCATAAAGGTTTGCAATCCTTGAAGCTTGACACTTGTATTGACGTCATGAGGCCTGAAAAGGTAGCAAACAAAATGTTTTAATGGTTTCGGAAAACAACATCAATAGGCCTGTATAATTATATGTTATGTTAATATGATGCCTTGAACAGTGAAACTTGATGCATCTTCAAAACATTAATCAGTGAATATGTATACGTACCAGAGGTCAAAATAAAAACATTATAATGCTCCTGACAGAATTGTAGGATGGTGTGGGGTGGGGGTACGGTTGAAGGTGTGAAAAGGGTGGGTGGGTGCAATTTTGTCTCTTTTTCAAAAAAAATAAATTTTTCCATCAATTAACTTGCCTAAAAAAAAATCATTTGGGATTGCAATGTGGCACATGTTTTTTCAATGGTCTGCTCGCTACCAGGGGGAGTCAGTTGTATCGGCATAGTTGGAGACCTGTCGTTTTTAATCTGGAGGAAACTTTATAAAGAGACAGATGTGGCCACATTGTACATACATGGTGAGCAATAACTTTTTAGAGGAAAGGGAAGCGGGTAACTTACGTACTGGTAAATTGTCCCACTCCCAACGATGAATTTTAGCTAGCTGAAGTATAATGCATTCAAACGTTTTATTTATGGCATTATCTTTTTTGTTTGAATATTCCTCAGAATTTGAACGGTTAAAAACATTTTCATATCCCTTTTATTCAAAACAGTATAAAGAAACGTTTGTTTCTGTAAATATTTATTCGTATGAACACACCAGGACTGTAATCATGCACTTCATAGTATATACAAAAGAAATATATATGTACATGTCATAGAACTTCATGAGTATAACAAATATTCATAAAATAGAATGAACTAATGCATCTTACAAATCATATTTCCTTTACAACTGTTTTCATTTGATTCAGTTACATTTGAACATACAGGTATGAGCTTTGAAATACATTTTTACAGTGAAAAACAATCTTTCTTTAAAAAATGCTACGGTAGAGGAACTATCACTGCGAAAACAAGCTTTATAATGGATCTTGTAACAGTACACGAGATGATGAAAATTTGTCAAATAAGGTATATAAGTAAGATGATATACTTCCTACCGACAGAAAATTCATCCTATGTAGAATTTACAATGGGCGGTCTATCAATCATTGATGAATTATAAATTCTAGCACATAATGATTCCTTGATATGTGCATAATTACCCATATACAACATATGCGTGATTCATTGAAGTCACTCATTTTAACCACATTATAACACTTTCACGGAATATGCTCCATGTTTTCCATGGACCCCAAACTGCTGATTTTTCTATACTTTCGTTTTATCCTAGCACAAGTAGGATTTAAATATTTTTCTTTGACGAACACACAAAGCCTCAAGTGTGGTGTTGTGTCTATTGGTCTTTCTGTGTTATATTAATTTTATGTCATCGTTTACTTTCTCGACACCTTGACCTGTAAACATTTTAAGACTCGAATATTTGCGAAGCAGTATAGGCACATAATAGACTAATATGTGAATGTATGGGGTGATAGTTTGCTATCATATCCCTCTGAAAATTTCGCAATTGACAAAAAGTCGACAACCCACGCTTTGGCCAGCCCAGGGAGTCAAAATAGTATAGATTTGTAAAAAGTCCATCCACAACTGGCCTACTTTTATTGTTGTTTGAGGGTTGGTAGTGGGTTTTTTGAGAGTTTAGTAATTTCAAAGGAAGTTGCCGTAGAACTCTCTTCATATCATTTCCAGTTAGACTTGTCCATTCCAAATTTTTCAAGAAGTCGCCTTTTCCCTTCTAAATATTCTCCGGTTTTCTCGTCCCTTACGAAATGTTTCTTGGACCACTTTACAATGGGGACAATTGAAACAGGGAAGTCATTTCTTCTGCCTTCTCCGTTCTTTGTATACACAAATAAAACCCAGTCTGCGGGCAAGAGGAATTTACAAAACGACTTACAACTGAACAGTCCTTTTTTGCATTCACCAAAAAGGTATATGAAAATACGATGGGACAGTTCCACATAGAAATGCTGACCAGTTCTCAGACTTAAACGTCACTTCACTGCAGTCAGGAATATGTCACTTGCTCCCTGCAGCTACTGATCCGAAAGGGTAGGATGGTAAAACTCGTTAATGACCTCTGGTGGTAAATGATTTGCAGGCTCCCAAGTGACATCAAAAGAGGAATATCCCTTCCACTTGACAAGGTATTCCGTCTCCTGAAATCATAATTTTTTTCCCATGTGAATAAGCTTGGACGGCACATATTTACTTATTTACAAGGTATTAACCCCCCCCATTCGGCTCTCAAATAAATGAGATGCAGTCAAAACTGTCCGACTTACATTATAAATTAGCATTCATGTAACCCCTCCCCCTCCCAATAAAAATGTTCACTTACTTCATGTGAATGCTTTAAATAACAGAAACGGGGGGGGGGGGGGGGGGGGGGGGGTTACATTTAAAATTGGGATGCTAAAACAAAATATCACTGGGGGAAATCTATCGATGAGATGATAATTTACTTTCGTTTCTCGGTTGTTCCGGCTGAAAATGATCAATTTCTGAATGTCAGTTTCTTTGACTGAAGAAATATCAACAACATAAATCATATTCTTTACATGACAAAAATGGTGATTAGGCCTAAATTTTGATGATTTAAATATATATATAAACGCTTGTTAATGTCTACAAAATGCGACCCCGTAATGGCTCCCGTCATTTTGTGATTTAGATTATATGGCGTGAAAAATGGCTTCAATAAGCTATTTTCATCAGGAAATAGCATATTCATGAATGAAATTTTAATTGACTTAAATGATACTTTCAAAGTATGTTAATGAAGGAAACCTACCGCAGCGGTGGCCGAGAGGTTAGAGCGTTCGCCCCGCATGCGGAAGGCCGGGGTTCGAATCCCGGCCGCGACATACCTAAGTCGTTAAAAGAGGTGGTGACAGTTCCATCGCCAAACGCTCGGCATCAGGTGTGAATGTCACGGGTCCTCGGAGATGACCTTAAAAACGGATGTTCCGTGTTACAGTAGGTGTGGCACGCTAAAGAACCTTCACTGCTCAATGGCCGTAAGTGCCGAGCATAGGCTTAAATTTGAAGCCCTTCACCGGTCTTCGTGACGTCTACATATGAGTGAAAAATTCTCCGATTTGTTTACATTTCCAAAAGGTCAGCCTGAACAAATAATGTAATATACATGTATACATTGACTTACCGAACGGGATCCTCTCTGTGCAATTACGTGGTCAACTTCGTACATGTAAGAACCGGGAAGTATATTTTTGATTTTCTTTCGTGGTTCCAATATTCTGTGGTCGAAACTTATGAGCTGTTTGAAATTTATTTTTACGCCTCTAGTCGCCATGAAATGTACGCGGTACAATAACTTTCAACGATGTGTTAATGAATATTCATCATTTTAAGGTCACCTGACATCAAGCTCATGCATATAGTGGTAAGAATTTCTACATATGCTGAACGCCGTAATATGGCTAAAAGAATGCTGGACAACTCACCCCTTCTTCGGGACAACTCGCCCTCAAGACAACTCGTCCCCTCCTCGGGACAACTCGCCCCTTCTCAGGACAACTCGCCCCCTCATACCATAAATGTTTACAGTTATTTTTTTTGGTCTAAATCCATGAGAAACGTATTGGAGAAAATTGATAAATTTATTGTAGATAATATGCAAGGTGAAGATAACGAACAGTGATCAATCTCATAACTCCTACAAGCAATACAAAATAGATAGTTGGGCAAACACGGACCCCTGGACACACCAGAGGTGGGATCAGGTGCCTAGGAGAAGTAAGCATCCCCTGTTGACCGATCATACCTGCCGTGAGCCCTATATCTTGATCAGGTAAACGGAGTTATCCGCAGTCAAAATCAGTGTGCCAAGAACGGCTTAACAATCGGTATGAAACACGTCAGACAGCATTTGACCCAATGCGAGGTTGTATTGACGAACTAGATCGTTATAACGACCATAGAATTGGCGAAATGCTGACTTCAATCGAGACTGTTGAAATCCCTGTACCATCAACTTGTTTGTCAGTAGCTTATCTCGATTTAAAAACTGACTATACCCAGAACAAGCTCTTGCATATCGAATCAGTTGAGATATATAAACACCATATGCAGGTGATAATGGAATATTGCTACACAAATATGGGAAGTTGACGATGGAGAAGCTGAAATCATCCCGTTTGTCATACAGTTGAGCTGTCAGTTTGCCGTTAATGTCTACTTTCAATAAAATATCTAGTATGAAGCAGAAGTGGACGACTCTGTGGTGTCCTTTATTTCGAGCTCACAGGGATACATCAAATCGACATATGAATGAAAGCTATCATTGTTAATAGACAAAACGTCATCGATATATCTAAAAGTCGAACCGAAGGTCACAGCGAGAGATTTTTTCTTCTCACGTAGAAGTTTTTGAATAAATTCTGCTTCATATCAATATAAAAACAGGTCAGCCAACAAAGGAGCACAATTTGTGCCCATGGGAACTCCAACAGACTGTTGGAAGACCTGATCACCAAATACCACAAAGATATTGTCAATGAGGAACTCTAGCATATTTTTTATTTCAACTTCAGAGTACTTGTGCGTGGAATCAGAGTGGTGTTTAACAAAGTAAGTTTTTGAATGACTGATCACTAGATATGAATATTTCCGTTTTTGTTGAAGAAACAACTGTCTATGATGTCAAAAAGTCTAGTCTTTAATTTATTGTGAGGAATGGTCGTGTATAGTGTTGAAAAGTCATAGGTTTTAATGCTATTGATTTGGGAAAAATTCTGTGATTTCAAGTTTACTAAAAGTTCTTTAGAATTTTTTAGAATCCACATTTGATTAACACCACTTCTGGCATATGTAGTCGCACAGTAAGTTTGAAGTTTCTCCTTCACAGCTGTTAACATTTTCGTGAGGAGCAAAGCTAGGGGCTTGGTAGAGCACTTACTGGATCCAGCAATGTATCTTTGTAAGGGTTTTTATGTAGTTTAGGAATCCAGTATAGGTCTGGTAACTCATATTCAGTCGACCCATTGACTGGAATGTTAAATGTGTCTAAAACTGAAGCATGATTTTGAAGAATTTCATCTTTTGAAAGGGCAGTTGGAGTATAAGTATGATTACCAAAAGTGGAATTAATGCCAAGTTCGTTTTAAAATACAGTTGTAATAATGAGCCTTACAAACAAAGACAATGTTGTTACTAGTTTTGTCAGCTGGAACCAAAACATATTCCTCATGTAATCTATCTAATTCTTTTATCACTTCTGGTTTACTAAACACAGAAGGATAGATGGTACGCGCTTTTGTTTTCATGTGTCGAATGCGGGATTTTAATATCCCTCTTATGCTTTTAACCCATTCTGACAATGTATCAAGTTCTTTTTCATATTTAGCCCATCGTCTGGCATAATCTTCGACAGAAACCATAATAGAGATGAAGTTGTGTCGCCAATTAAAAGACCAAGGTTCTCTGTATTTAGGACCTTTAAGAATAAGTGATTTGAGGTCCTCATTTTCAACTATATCAACATCACCAGTAATGACATGTCCAGCTGGACTGTAGTTGAAAGAAGATGAAGAACAAGAACATGTTGGTGGATTACGTATAAGATGGTCTATATCTAAGCACTGCAAAGTTTGTTTATAATTAAAGTTTGGATGCAATAGTAGAAGTATAGCTGTAGGAAATACAGGGTGTAAACTTGAACTTGAAATAAGTTGGAATACACGACTGAACCCTTTTATGACGAAGAATGTTGCTTATGTTGACGGCATCTATTCCTTGTTTGTAAATTTTAGCTTAAGGAACTGACGGCATGATTTGGAAGGAATATCATCCATGGTCCGTGCTGGTTTATAGAGCCTGTGGTAGGCAACATCCATAATCATAGAGTTCAGTCTATATTCAGGTCTTGAAAAATCGAAGTATAGACTAGCCATAGCTTCTTCAAATAACGTGTGTAAAACCCTCAATGGAATAGAGTAAATTTTTGTACGAATATGATGTGGACCTAATTGTCTGTTGACGTGAGACAAAAGTGAATCAAACGTGACATCATTTATACTTGGTCTTTTATATGAACGATGTCCATGGCTGCGTTTTCGTCTTTGGGTATTGGGAAAGAGTTCCATCACATTCACGTTATTTCCTTGTGGACTAGTCAAATTTCCCACAGCATATACATTAGCATTGCATCCATATGGAAATGCAGTGCCTAGGGTCCTGATCCAGTGATCTTCTCGTTGTCTACGAAAAGGGGTGCTTAATGTGGGATTGTTTGTGTGATGGTAATTTTTTTTCTAAAATCCTCACCCTCATGGACAAGATGGAGTGGTCCGGTGCATTAAAATGCTTGTAAAGAAGTTGGTTACCACCATTATTAATTTGAAATCTGTGCCCCGATATTATTTTATTAAGTGAACCCTTGGTTTCTCCCACATAAATTAAGCCACACAGGTTACACTCAATGGCGTAGACAACGTTAGAAGATTTACAAGTCAGATTATCAAACGTTTTGGTACAGAAACTACGTCCAGTTAGATTACTACTAAATGAATTTTTAGTGATCAGTATATCACAAGTTTTGCAATTTTTTGCAGAACATTTTGAGGTTGAACACATGGGGTCTGAAAAGGGAATTATCAAATATATCTCTTAAAGGAACATAACAGTCTTTAATTTGGGTATAAGAATTTTGGTTTCTGTACCAAAGCTGACAATCTGACGATTGTACATACGACAAATCTTTGATATCTCGAAGGATAATCCGAGGGACACCAACCGATCTGTGGGAGTCTGTGTCCCTTATAGACTCCACAGAGTGACACCTTTTAATACTGGGCGACGTGTCAGCCAGTATTGTTTCGTTATTGTGTATATTCATGAAGGAACATATATCGAGCGACAAGTATCCTCGGGGTGACAGATGTGTTGCCTGATATCCAAGTTCTTTCGATATAGTTGCACAGCTGGCTTAGTCGCTGGGTTGTGGCGGTCTCCTTCAAGGCGAAAAATGTTGGTGGAATCTGTTCCTCTGGGAGAAATGGGAGAGCAAGGAGTTTCCTGATGAATTTATGGGTGCTGTCCAATTGGGAGTAGTCAATCTGAAATTAAAAATAAATTGCATGTACTATAGTATTAGAATACGTGGAAGAATAATTCCAAATAATCAATTACCATTTCATTATCGTTCAAATTGACAATACATGTCCATTGATAAATATAGTTTTACCTGTAGTCCAAGCTCCTGTACATGGCGCCAAACCGTTTGTCCCCAGTAAAAGGCGCATCCATATATCCTCATCTCACCGATAACAGATTTGGCGCCTCTCCATAAGCCCTCCTCGAAATCAGCTACCAACAGCTCGACGTTAGGGGTATTCAGCAGAAGATCGATGATCTTGGCAAGCACCTGAAATTTAAACGAAATGAATTAAACATTCTTGTATATATACATGTACTGAATTATTTCATTTTTAAAACATTAAATTCTAATTCTGAATATCTAAAACGCTAACCGGAATTATAATATTTTTAAATACCAGTAAATGTATACCTCTTTGTAATCCTTTTTTCCTCCTGCGGGACATCAGGACAAAAATCCCTGACAGCTGCTTCATATCCTCCCCGGATCTGGCGAAGAAATGGATGGACAGCGGCTGCACGAATGGCCTTGCCACAACCTTGAAGGTGCCGTCTATGAACCACGTCTTCGCTCTGGACAGGTGCTCAAGCTGTTGGTCATTAGCAAAGATGAGGTGGCGGTGGCTTCCGACCTTCACGTCTCCTCTGTAAAATGTATCCGATGTATGTCGGCCCAAGAACTCGGTGTCGATCTGGAATAAAATCATTCAAATAAAATAATTATTTTGATAAATTTTATATGGAACAAAGTTGATTATTACAAAATATGATAGTGTAAGGTGAAGATAACGAACAGTGATCAATCTCATAACTCCTACAAGCAATACAAAATAGATAGTTGGGCAAACACGGACCCCTGGACACACCAGAGGTGGGATCAGGTGCCTAGGAGGAGTAACCATCCCCTGTTGACCGGTCACACCCGTCGTGAGCCCCATATCCTGATCAGGTAAACGGAGTTATCCGCAGTCAAAATCAGTGTGCCAAGAACGGCTTAACAATCGGTATGAAACACTCAGACAGCACTTGACCCAATGCGAGGTTGCATTGACGAACTAGATCGTTATAACGACCATAGAATTTGCGAAATGCTGACCCCAATCGAGACTGTTGAAATCCCTGTACCATCAACTTGTTTGTCAGTAGCTTATCTCGATTTAAAAACTGACTATACCCAGAACAAGCTCTTGCATATCGAATCAGTTGAGATATATAAACACCATATGCAGGTGATAATGGAATATTGCTACATAAATGTAGGAAGTTGACGATGGAGAAGCTGAAATCACCCCGTTTGCCACACAGCTGAGTTGTTAGTTTGCCGTTAATGTCTACTTTCAATAAAATATCTAAGTATGAAGCAGAAGTGGACGACTCTGTGGTGTCCTTCACTTCGAGCTCACAGGGATATATCAAATCGACATATGAATGAAAGCTATCATTGTCAATAGACAAAACGTCATCGATATATCTAAAAGTCGAACCGAAGGTCACAGCGAGAGATTTTTTCTTCTCACGTAGAAGTTTTTGAATAAATTCTGCTTCATATCAATATAAAAACAGGTCAGCCAACAAAGGAGCACAATTTGTGCCCATGGGAACTCCAACAGACTGTTGGAAGACCTGATCACCAAAGACCACGAAGATATTGTCAATGAGGAACTCTAGCATATTTTTTATTTCAACTTCAGAGCACTTGCGCGCGGAACCAGAGTGGTGCCCAACAAAGCAAGTCTCCGAACGACCGATCACCAGACACGAATACCTCCGTTTTCCGTCCCTGCCGAAGAATTTTTCTAATAAATATTTCTAATTAATAATACCTCAAAATGAATGTCCTTGGGTTCATTAGGACGATCTGCCTGTCGTCTCCTGTTAGCTGTCCTTACGGCGTTGATAAACGTCGGTCTGGCATGCTCTGGTTCTCGTGGGTCTGCGAATTCCTTCATGATGTCCTCTACGATGGTTGGTGCTGAGGCGAAGATGTCCTCCTTGGCTTTGTGATTGATCTTCTTCGTCATCTGGACTGCTGTTAAAATTCCTGGCTTGGATTAATGGCTGTGGGACTTTCCGTTCATGATGAAGTTGTATCCCTGTTGTTTCACTGACGCTGGGCACGTAACGTTGGAGTTCCGCACGCTGCATCGCCACAACACAGAGCTATCATTGTTGGTCTTCTTTACCACAAACGTGTATCCATCGCTGCTTACAAGTTTTTTTTTCCACGATGTGTGGTTCCCTCGGTGACAGTGAATGTGATGCTGGCCTCGTTGGTGGATACTTCCTCTGGGGCTGAATGGTCGACGATGGAGTCCTCTTCTACATTGACTGGTTCATTGTGTTGGACAGTGGGGATGACGATGGATGTATCAGGCTCAATGTCTGTAATCCTTGTGCTTTCTGCCCCTGGGTTTATCAAGGACGTGTCCATGGTCATCTCGGGTGGGGGAATAGCGGTGTTGGACTCGGCATAGGGGATGGTTGGCTCACAGCAATCTGCACAATTGAAAAGGATCTCTCAAGAGGTCTTCGTTCTTTATAATCTTCTCTAGTAATGCCTACGGACAAATCGTATATGAATAATGATAATATTGTAATTTTTATATAACTTTTAGATATAATTTTACAGCTATGTTCATTTTATGTAGATATTGCGTTTCTCAAATTAATCAGTTCCGAGAGTCTTTTGATAAAAATCATAATATGAATTAAGTTATTTGAAAAAAATATATTGTACAATTTACCTGGAGTGGCCAGGGTCTACCAAGGTGCTAATTGCTATATCCCGTGACACTCAGAGAAATACACAAAGACAGGACGCGTTAGAAATCTACCTGTCCGTGCTTGAGTAAACAAACATACAAGTCTTCAATTCATAAAGAATACATGTATAAAAATATGACATATTTTATTTTATTTCACATATATGTATATTAGTTTATAGCCATTGGAATTTGTTATAAAATTATCTTCATTAATGCTACACTGTCAAAGAGTAGATAAAGTGTCTCCAGATATCCTCACGGTACTGGAATGTTCGTTGCCCAAGGATTCTCTTCGTTTTCCCGGTCGGATACTGATACGTTCCGGTGGACTGTCAGTCAACATTCTCATTCCAGTGACAAATGGCTAATCCCGTTCTCATGTTGTAGGAATCATCTCCTAACTGGGTCCTTTTTTCGTGAAACATGTTGAGAACATTATTGAATGACTCAACACAATAGGTGTCCAATGCGTGCACAAAATCTTCTGGAAACTTATACACCACGAACCTATGTATTGCGTCTGTTAGAAGTTTCTCCGCAGCAGGATCCGTGAGGATAAGTTTGCTCGGCTCGTAGTTTGGGTCTGTTTTACATCTACTTTGGGGTGGGCAGTGCACATGGTCATTTTTGTAGTGCGGAACGATGTTGTCTAGTCGTGATCGTAATATTGACGGATTTAAATCGCAGTTTCTCATAGAGTATTGCACGTGAGTTCTTACTGAGTGTACTTTGTCAGAAATCTGCTCATGCCAAGTCTTTCCGTGGTGTTTCAGCGCACCCTTGGCCACTTTGCACATTTGCTTCTCTACGGACTTCGCAGCATGCCAGGTATCGTTTTGATTGATAGTGTCTGGTCTTTCCTCCCGAATAAACTTATTAATGCTCGTGTTTCTGTCATGGGCATGGATGTGGATGGTAACTGGGCCACAACAGACGATATCTCGCTGTCAAAGAACTCGTATAATTTCCTTGTCCCTAGAAGTTCGTGTCTTTGAGTACACCGGCCATCCTCTTTTGTGATGTGTTGCTCTTTCAAAACTTTGTGAGTCTCCTGGCCGATACACACAACGTTCGTATCTTTCGCATTTCTCCTACCCACATGACGGGCATCGGTCAAAATTGCTATCGCACCACCATTCTCATAAGATAGTCCAATTCCCTCTTGAAGTGCGGAGTCACATGCGCACGGTCTGTAGTAAGCTTGACTGCCCCTGTATATTTCGCCATCAGATCACGCACATGATTTGCTGTGGGTGTTACAAATCCTAGTCCATCTTGAAGTCTGTTTATCTGTCCTGAAAGCAACCCCGTACTATAGCATGAGTGAATCCATCTGGCATTTGCCAGAAAAGTTCCATTCTGCAGGTAAACAGAGCTACTCCACGAAAGTGAGTGTCCAGAATTGCAACAGAATTGAAACGATGCTACAGCTCCACACATCAAAATCTGATCCGGTCGGGAGTGACATGTATCGTGGTGATGTTTGACTGAATTTAGAAGTTGAGAAACTGCACTATCCGTACACATAAAATAAACATGTTTCCCATTGATATCTTGGAATATCTACTCTTTCGTTGGATTCGGAACAATCCCTCTCAATAAGAAAGTCCAGGGCCCGTTCAATCACATCTGCGTTGTTGAGACGCTGGTCCTTTGCTAAGTTGTTATACTGGATCTCTGTTTCACGAATGCGATTTTCTCCCTAATTCTCTGCGACACAGTAGAATCCCCTGGTAATTCTAACTTGAATGAGCTGGAACGTTTCCGTGCACTACCCGGAGTCTTTGGCGTTCTGGGTGTAGAGGACAAATTATCCATAACATATAATAGGAATCGCTTGATGGATAGATGTGAACTCAATGAGAATCTGAATAATTATGCCGACTCAGGAATACCGGGATGGGGTGGGGTGTTATGAAACCCTAGTGTGTACCTTGAAACAGTAGCTAATGAACGAGGAATCCCCATGCCAGAATCAATTAGTTTGGGTGTGAAGGGGGGCTAGTGTCACTTGTATAAATCATGATATGTACTCCCCCTTCTATATATATATATATATATATATATATATATATATTGTAAACATTTAATTCCAGGGACATTAGCCATTGAAGTATAGAGTGAAATTTATTAATCAAATATATTCAATATACACTCAATAAGACAACGTTTCCAGTTCTAGCCACGTGGAGACCCCCCTGCTGTAGAACCTTTTATTTATTTATTTTTTTAATTTTTTTATCATAAATAAGTTTAGGCTTCAATCACTGCCACATATGTCCCATGTAAGGCTGTCCATCTACATTTGGCAACCACTTGACGAATTACACAGTTTGGCATGATTTCCCGCTTTGTTCCGTAAGTCTGCAACACAAACTGCATTCGTCTCAAATCCGTTTGTATGGCTCTGGATCCCCCCCCCCCCCTGATATCGCTCATCATTCCAGGCTCCTCGATGGCAAAGCATTGTCCAGAATTTTTTATATAATTTTTTTCTGCCATGACTGTTTTTTCGGGATGCCGGTTTTGGTTGATCGGGCCACCAAGATTGTCTGTTGTTCTCTGACAGAACACATGGCCGACAGAGGCAATCCGGGCATTCTATCAATGATGCTAGAGGAGGAATGATAGGATCAGGAAGCTGCACGGAGGCTGATGTTGTTTCGGAAACTTCTTCCTTTTCTGGATCCCATTCCCAATCGCTATGAGCAAATAAAGCACGAATTGCCGCTAATTTCTCCTCTGAAAGTTGCACAGTTATCTTACATGACATTTTCGTCGGGATACAATATGACTATGACTGATTTATTTTTAATGTACAGATACGTAGCTCAGGTAATTATCGTCTCATAATTAAATAAAAAATTCAGAGATGTTATCTTTGCGGTAGATGAAAGGGGCTGATACGGGTGCCGTTAATTGCTATCAACACATTCCGGTCTCGGATACCCAGGTGACTCGCTGGGTTAAAGCTGTCAATCAGGACCTGAGCTATTGTCTATTATATGATTGACGAGCGGTGTGTTTTTTATCCTTGTCCAGGTAACTTTTAAGGGAGGTGGCTTAAAAATGGGTCTTTATATCTAATTGTTTGATTTCCCCCGCTCTTAAGGATTTATTTTGAACGTTTAGGTACTCACTTTTCACTTTGAAATCGCCGCGTCGCGATTATATAATAAGTATAAAACAAAGTCGTACTAAATATTATGAAGTATACATACCGTATTGACACCCCCTTAAAAATCCCAAATTTTTCGTAATATTGGAGACATTTATTTCTTTTAAATAAATAAGTGAAGATCAGTAAATATAATTCTTATTCAATATTGAATTATGAAAAATATACCATTTTTCTATTTTGTGTATAATTCTATTAGAATTTCACTATCGTTTTAAAGTACAAAATAAAAAGACGTATCTTTACTGGGCTAAAAGTGTAAATTTTTGTACAAACAAAATAACAAAAATAGAAATAAATTGTAGCATTGGGGGCGAGTTGTCTTGAGAAGGGGAGAGTTGTCTTGGGGGCGAGTTGTCCTAAGAGGGGGCGAGTTGTCTTGGGGGCGAGTTGTCCCGAGAATGGGGCGAGTTGTCTTGAGGGCGAGTTGTCCCGAAGAAGGGGCGAGTTGTCCTGTTACCGGCTGAAATACTGCCAAAACGGCGTAAAACCTCAATCAATCAATCAACCATATGCTGAACGTATTTGGTGGTTCTTAACAGTACTATTATAAATATCAGTGTTGGAATAACCAGTTTCACTCATGGATCCATCACAGACAGTAGTAACACTGTCCAATAGTTCAGGTAGCAAACATTTACCTGGAAACACCAGAAAGGGAGGAGTAATGGATTTCAAAGCATTACCACACCTTAGAACATTTATTGTTTGCGATCTCTCAGAAGTCGCAACTTGTGCTGGCATCCCTTTAGCTGCAATGATGTTTAGAGGCTTTGATCCACCAATATTTATTTCCTTGTTTGTCAACATTGAATATCTGTTGGGGTTTAACCCTCAGTCCATGCCTGTCGATTATAGTTTCAAGTTCTTCAAAGTACTTCGTAATACATTCTGGTGACGCAGCTTTTGCTCGAAGTTCTGACAATCCCAATGGTTTCACTGCATGAAGTTCAGGCAACCTTTTCATAAGGTGATAATACCACTTTATTGTCAAGTCTTTACCTTTTCCTCGGATACCCAAAACTGCAGCATATTCAGATGCTAGATTCAACACTAGCTTCTGCCCGGATGTATCCATATCCTATCTCTGACATGGTCTTTACATGCTCTATCATGTAGGCTTCCTGTTCCTGTGTAAACAGTAGTAGAGGTCCTGACGAGACGCATTCAATACTGATACGTCCATCTACCCTATCTCTTAAAGTTGTCGAGGGGACTTTGAAACGTTTGGCAGTATCATGGACACTCATGCCATCTTTAACCGCTTTAAAAGCATTGGCTAATGGATATGGACTATGAAAGGTGAAGATAATGAACAGTGATCAATCTCATAACTTCTATAAGCATTACTAAATAGATAGTTGAGCAAACACGGACCCCTGGACGCACCAGAGGTGGGATCAGGTGCCTAGGAGGAGTAAGCATCCCCTATAATTCTTATTAGTTCCTCTCTGGCTGGAAAATATTTGCAGAAAAATAAACAATGACTCGATAAAAACAAATTTTTAAAGCAAATAATTTTTTTTTCCAAAATGTATGGTAATAAAACTATAACTCGCTTCCATACTTTTATCAAGCGAATTTTTATAACATAGTGTTGAGTTGATCATCAGACGACAGCATAGTTCGATTAGGTGTTGCTTTAAACGGAAAAATTGTTGGGTTTTAATTAAGTATTTTTTTTGCAAAGACAATGAGATAATAGGGAAAGAAAATGACAGGTTATAATGGGGGTGCTACATGACATATGATTATACCCGGGCACACTGTGCATAGTTTTCCTATAAGTGATGTTTTAATATTTATTTATAGACGTGGAGCAGAGTTATTCAAAGAACCATTGATAGATTTCTTGGAACTTTTCTTGACTGAGACTCTTCTTATGTCAATCTACATCGCCACCAATCAGTTCGCAGAGATGGTCATCAGGAAGGGGGACAAGTCATCATACGCTTGTCATGGTCATTGGGCTCCTCTTACTTTAGAGGAATTGTATAGGCATAAAAGCATTTATAAATTGATTTACATATCAACTTTTAGACACGAGTAAGCTTAAAATCTTGAATGATATTATTTATTCTAAGTTTATTGTAATTCTGATAATATTGTATGCATAATTTTTATGAGAATAGATTCAAGGGGAAAAAATCATGACAGATGTGTATTTTAAAAATAACAAAATATGCACTGGTTATGTATTTTAAGTTTATTATTTTATAGTTATATATAACCAAGCGACGTAGGTTTTATTATTAAATTTATTAGGAACTAAAGGCAATGGCAGATCTGAAATTAGCAAATCACACACCACATTACAAATGCAACAAAATATACAATTACATAAATTCATATTTGTATTTCCCTTTAAAGAAGTCAAAATATTCCAATGAAATGTATATGATCGACTTTATTACTTTACTTCAAAAAGTAACAAAATTTATAGTCCTTGATCAAAAAACGGCCATTTCATAGTAGAGAAATATACTGATAAAAAAATAGTTCAACGTACATAATTATCAATCAGTTAATAATAAACATTTCAAATATATACCTTAAGGTGTGGCACAACGGGCAGCTACATGTATAGGTCTACTCCCTCTAAAACAAATTTCCCGCACTGATGAAAATAGCCCGCGAAACTTATTTATAGAAGAAAAAGTTATTAAACTGGTTTTAGCTAGAGTGAGTGAATTCCTACAAACAACCTGGCCAATAGAATGTTGTGAATAGATTTCATTCAATTAATATAGCACAGCTTAGTATTGAAAAATGTAGAAAATTCAATTAGATATAATGATCACCCTGCCACATACTCCCCAGCTTTAAATTTAGCGTCTCGATAAATTAAAAAGATTAATCAAATATAAACAGCCACATACTTCCTACTAATAATATTTACATGAAAACACAAAGCAACAAAAAAAGTTCATAATATCAGATATAATATGTATAGAATTGTCATCTTGAAACAGATTTGGTAACGTCACGGCGGTTTAATGTTTTCTGGCAGCCACCATCAGATACAACAGCTATAACGTTTCCTGAAATGTTCACTACGCGATACACAGTTGAATCCCATGAATCTTGTATTTTGTTACGGCCACGCACTTGACGGTTTCTAACATATACCTTGTCACCAATGTCCAAGTTCGGCTCGAATGCTCTACAGTCGTTGGTAGACTTCCGGTATTCCGCCATCATGGATGTACGGTCACCAGCTTTGTCGAACGCGTACTTTAGTCGGTCTTGGTGGTTTCTGATCCATTCATCAGTAGACATCGGATCGTCATCGTCGTCATGTAAGAATCCAAGTAGAAAATCAATCGGTAGTCTAGGAAGACGTCCAAACATAAGATGAAAGGGGCTGTATCCTGTTGTTGTATTTTGCGTTGCGTTGTAGGAAAATAGTAACTCTGGAAGATGTTTCGGCCAATGTCGCTTACGTTCAGGTGTAAGTGCCTTTAATAAGTTGTGCAGAGTTCTATTAAATCTTTCACATTGAGCGTTTCCTTCGGGATGATAAGGAGTGGTGCGTGAACGTGAAATCCCATACATCTTACACAATTGAGCAATGACATTTGCTTCAAAATTTCGCCCTTGATCAGAATGTAGACGATCCAGTACACCATACTTGTAAAACCACTCATTGAGAAGTACGTTTGCAACGGTATCTGCTTTTTGGTCTTTAGTCGCAACGGCTTGAGTAAATTTCGTAAAGACATCCGTCATCACGAGAACGTTTTCCTTACCATGTGCTGGCTCCAGAACGGTAAAGTCGATTGCCAGAATTTGTAACGGTTTGGAAGCGATGAGATGATTCATGGTAGTCCGAACAGCTGGTTGAGGCATCTTAGAAATAACACAACGTTCACAACGCTTACAGTAATCTTTCACCGAATTAAATATTCCCGGCCAGTAACATCGTGAACGAATAGCGGAGAATGTTCTCTCAATACCTTGGTGTCCTAGATTGTCATGACAACTGATCAACACTTTCTCATGCAACGATCTGGGTAGAACAAGCTGTTTTAAATCCCCTAACGAAGGATCTGCTACCACTCTGTAAAGTACTTCCTTGACAATCATCAATTTATCCCACTGCTGAATCAAGGTAACCACGGCTCTCGGTAGTTTTCTCATTTCTTTTTTCGTTGGTTTCACTCCCTCATTGAATATATTAAGAAATGTTCCAATGTTTGAGTCAGCGGACTGTAGAGATAGGATTTCGTCCAATTTTAGAGACGGAAAAGTGTCATATTCTTCATTAATAAACTCACTAGGTGTATTTCTTTTCTGCAAGTCTGAACATTCTGAAGGTACTTTTGTAGAATCAGAGAACTTTTCCAGTAGAACCTCTAAATCACTCTGCCTCAATGCGTCATTTGGATCATTCATCCGTGAAAGGGCGTCTGCATTTGCGTTATTGCGACCAAGTCTAAATTTCACATCAAAATTAAACATAGCCAATTTTGATAGCCAACGTTGTTCTGTTGCACTGAGTTTAGATGTTTGTAGGTGACACAGCAGATTGTTATCAGTAAACACAGTGAACTTTGATCCAATTAAGTAGTCCTTGAATTTTTCTGTAATTGCCCACGTTAACGCTAAAAGTTCCAGCTTCCGTGAACTGTAGTTTTGCATGTTTCTTTCATTTGGTCTTAGCGATCTGCTGGCGTAGGCAATCACATGTGGTTTTCCGTTGTTGAGTTGTGAGATAACTGCTCCCAGACCACGCATACTGACATCCGTCTCAAGAATGAAAGGGTTTTGGAAATTTGCGTACCCTAATATAGGAGAACACACCAGAAGTTCTTTCAGTTTACAAAATGTAGTGTCACACTTAGAATCCCATTTATTTCCAAATGCCTTCTTTGGATGAGGTGTAAATTGTTGGGATAACTTGTGCAATGGTGCTGCAATGTCACTAAATCCTTTAACAAAGCGTCTATAGTAACCCGTCAATCCAAGGAAAGATTTCAATTTTTTCACTGTTGACGGTTTTTCAAAATTCTGTACAGCACTGATTTTTTCAGGGTCAGTTTTAATTCCTTTGGAAGATATAACGTCCAAGATAGCGAACTTCACTCTGGAAAAATTTACACTTCGACATTTTTAATTTTAATTCATGTTCACGTATTATTCTAAACACAGTTTCTAATCGTTTAACATGTTCTGGAATGTCCTCTGAATACACAATGATATCATCCAGAAATACTAATAATATGTTGAATATTTCATCCCTAAAGCAGTGCTGCATTAACCGCTGAAACGTAGCCGGCGCGTTGCATAAACCGAATGGCATACGAAGGTATTCATATAGGCCCATGGGTGTTGTAAATGCAGTTTTCTCAATATCATTCTCGTCTACAGCCACTTATAATAATAATAATAAGACCTTTATTTAACCAGGATTACATATTTAGCGATAACGCTAGTTTTCAATATGGTCCTGCATATAACATACATACAGACAGATATTAGTAAAATAAACACAGATTAAAAGAAGTAGAATACATATAAACTTAAGAAATAATTATGAATGTAAGATAAATAGAATACAAAATGAAGCTTAAAAAGTATGGTGATAATCTCTAAGATAATTTCTCTTAAAACACGCAACACTCGTTGAGTTTCTTATGTTTTGACTCAAGGCATTCCACACTGTGCTCCCTGAAATGCTGAAAGATCTTCTATAATATTTTGTTTTTGCCCTGGGTATATACAAAATATTTGAATAAGAATTTCTAGTTTGCCTCTGACTGACTTCTGATACATATTTAAAAACATTTAAATAATCTGGCATTAAACCATGTAAAACTTTATACACTAAAATGACTTTTCTATAGACAAAGTAATCTGATAGAGACAACCAGTTAAGTTCTGTAAACATGACATTAGATGGTGTTTCAAAATTTCTGATGTTAAGAATTACCCTTGCAGCTCGTTTTTGCAATATAAAAAGCGTATTCACATTTTCAGCATTTCTTGGATTGCTCCATATAGTACAACAATATGTAAAATGTGGAAAAATCATAGTATTAAAAATCTTCAGCAACGCATCGTTTGACATAAAATATCTTATTCTTCTTAAAATGCCAATTCTCTTGGAAATCTTGTTCATAAGTGATTCTATATGACTTTTCCAGGACAAAGTTTCATCAATAATAATACCAAGTAATTTTGACTCCTGAACACATTCTATGACATGGTTATTTATCACTAAATTTAATTTTCGATACTTTGATAATTTTTGTGCCGATCCAATAAGCATACATTGAGTTTTAGACAGGTTTAAGCTTAATTTATTTTCCTTAATCCACATTATACTGCGCTGAAGATCTTCATACATCTTTGACTCAATATTTTCCACTGACTTATCTGTTACATCTTGTGAAGTATCATCTGCATACATATTTACATGAGAATGTTTCAGTGCTTGTGGATAGTCATTAATATACAGGATAAAAAACAATGGGCCTAAAATAGAGCCTTGCGGAACTCCAATGGTTACATTTCTTTCCTCCGATAAATTGCCTTTCCAAATAACTCTCTGTGTACGATTTGTTAGATATGATTTAAACCATTCAAAAGTATCATTGCATATGCCAAATGACTTGAGTTTGTGTAATAAAACCTTGTGATTTATAGTGTCAAATGCTTTCCGTAAGTCTATAAAAATTACACCAGTAAGTTTACCTTCATCAATATTTTTAAGCCATCTATCTACTAGAGAAATAAGAGTACTTTCACATGAGTGTTTTGGCCTAAAACCAGACTGACAATCTGTAATTAGAGAATTTACTGACAAATACTCATAAAATGAATTAAAAACATGCCTTTCTAAAATTTTGCTCACACAAGGTAAAATGGATACAGGCCGATAATTATTAACTAGACATTCATCCCCTGATTTAAAAAAAAAAACAAACAAAAAACTTGATTATATCTACTGGTAAGATCCATAGTTGAAAAATATTTCGCACCACACAAAGCATCAAACGATTCCTCCAGTCTAGGTAATGGGTAAGCGTCACGTTGAGTTTTGCTGTTAAGCTTACGGTAGTCCACACACAACCGAAGCGAATTATCTTTCTTCCGTACCAAGACAATAGGTGATGCATATGGACTACTACTCTCCCTTATAATGCCATTGTTCAACAGTTTACGAATATGTGATTTCACCTCCTCGTACTGAGATGGCGCAATTCGTCTATAAGGTTGCGCTATTGGTTGATTGTCCATTGTTCGTATACTATGCTTGATTGTAGTCGTATAGCCTATGTCATCATCGTTCTGTGAAAATACATCACGATTTCTGTAGAACAGGGATCGAATCTCGTTCATCTGAGCTGAATTCAAATTCAGTTTATCAATCTCAGAGGGAATTTGAAAATCACTCGGCACTTTGTTAGTTAATTTAGTTTCACTGCACATCAGTTCTTCTTGAATGTAAATTTCTTCAATGTTTCCATGCCTGGTAAATTCAATGTTAGAATAATTTTCAACTACCTCACCATGTACAAGAACTGCAACTCTTGCTCTGGGTGCTAGCCACACGTCGTCACTGCCAACGTTTGCTATGCGGAAACTCAAAAATCCCCGGTTCACTTTGGTTAAAGTACGAACGACAATAATATTTGACGACAAATGCTGATTAGATGCTAACGGTTCCACCATTGCTTCATATAATCTTGGTAGCTTTGGTCCTGTACCATTGATAACAGTCACTGATTTTCCAGGAATGCGAACTGGAGATTTAGCACAGACTTTCACATATCCTATGACATCATGTTTTACATTTCTGTTACACGCTTTGAATTGTTCCTTTAACTTGTTGTTCACTGAAATCTCTTCTACGTTTTCTGTGTAATCAGTGCCATGTTGTGTTTCCAGTAGCTTTCTACAAAGTGAAATAGTGTTCATTCCTAAAATAGCCGGAATTTTCTCTTTGCGTTGTCGAGTTTCATAGTCAACAGAGTCCTTCACTATTAATACTCCAACTTGCTCTAATAGCTGACCCATGACCTCTATGTTGACCTCTACGTATCCAATGAATGGAATAGAAAATCCATTTGTAGCTTACAGTGAAAACACAATGTCAGTATTCAGTTTGCTTGCTGCTTTTAAATGTTTTTGATTAAAAGATTCAGTCACTGTTGAAACTGATGAACCAGTATCTACTAAACAATTTACTTTAACACCGTTCATATTTACAAATGTAGTAGGACATTTACCGACTAATCGAGTGTACATTCTCCAAGAGTCCGTTTGATTCCCTTCTATAACTGGACTCGGCATTACAAAGGGCTGTTGTTTTCCGGTGGTGCTTTTGTAGACTGACGTTTTGAATCTGCATTTCTAGACTCGGATTTTGATGGACAGTCAGCTATTTTGTGGCCCTGCTTCTTGCATCCAAAACATATCAGTGGTCGTTCATAATACCAGTCAGGTTCATACCTTTGCGCTGAATTCACTGCTTTTGTTAAAGAGACACTACAGCTCATTTTGCGCAAAAATCATGAAATGACAATTTTCCCAGCGCTTTCTCATTTTTTGTTGCATTGTTGAAAGTATGAACTTTGCGAAAATAACACTTATCTAAAGTTAAAAATTATCGTTTTAACGTAAAAATTAATACTTTTTGATGGCCTATACACAAACTATCGAGTCTCCTCCTTTCAGTCTTCAGACGCATAGACAGTAAACAGTGCAGCATGTCGTCCAGAGAGAGAAAGTGTAGTTGATAGATCAAGAATTTTGAAAGATTCTGTGAGAAAAGAGGTAAAAATAGCATGAGATAAAACTCATACGTGAAGTAAAATTTACCTTGGGATCAGTATGACCGTTGGAAAAGAAAGAGCTCGGAGAAACACATGTAACTCAGTGGCGGATCTAGGATTTCCGAAGAGGGATGTGAAAGTCAAAGATTAGCCAAAGTAATCGGCCATTCTGGTGCAAAATTTGGATTTTCATTCACAATCTGTGGGGTAAAAAGGGAGGGGGATCCTGGCCCCCTAAATCTGCCATTGAGACTAGCTGCGAAGACACCACATTTAAAAGTAAGTGCTATTTTTATCTGAACACGACACGTGTTAGTTGCAAAAACAACGGTCAATGGGAACATGGAAGGTTTCTGTTGAAATAATGATTTGTAATTACTTATTATAAGGAGCAGGGAATAATCTTATACTTGAAAGGTGAGTGTGGACCCCCTTGAAGGGGAATTTAAATAATTTCCTACAGAACACCTTTGCTGTCATTCAAAACCACGTGATGTAAATAAGCAGTCCGAGTCAGCATGAAGAAACCTTTGAATTCCGAACGATCTTCAAAGCGCAGTTGAGAGTAAATTGATGCATCCCAATTGTTCAAAATTGTCAGTATCGATATGAAATTTATCATTTTATCAATACATGGTTTAAAAAACACTTTATTAAAATGTGGAAAATGAGCTGTAGTGTCTCTTTAAACTGTCTAGTTGTCGCGATTGTTTCTTCAAGATTTCGGACAGTTCTTTGATTCTGCTTTCACTTCCGCTTTCCTATTGTTTTGTTGACATATCAAGTTTCGTTTCACTTGATTTCTCAATTTGTTTTTCACTTGAGTCTTTTACATCGGTGTTTTCGTCTTCCTCTGCCCAGAGTGTAGCCTCCTCACGAAGTTCGATAAATGTTATATCCGGCTGTGTCCGCAGAATACGCTTTAGATGTTTCCGTAGAAAGGTATCCCTGACGTTTCCTGAAAACTGGTCACGCATGGCTTTATCTTCATTTCTAAACACTGACGAATCCTTGCGCAATAACTTTTTAATGATCTCCATAAGTGCGTATGAATATTGACGTAGAGTTTCACTTTCGCTCTGTTTTCTATCTAAAAATTTCTTTTGTAGTTTCATAGCATTTTCTTTATCCCCGAAAGCTTCTCTTAATACATTGATCATTTGCAACGGATTCTTTCTCACATTTCCATCCAGGAACTTGATTTCGTCTCTCGCATTTCCAGACAGGTGTTGGTAGATTAGATCCGCGCCCTCTTCTGTCGTTGTTCCGCGTGCTGCGTAATGGACATCCTCTATCCAGTCCTCGATGTCCATGTTGTAACCGTTAAATTTGGGAAATGTTCGATCTCGTTGTACATACACTGTTTTCGCTTCAGTATTTTTCCAGCCCATTTCACTGATTTTATTCTGCAATGCGGTAACCTCTTTTTGTAATGACTTCACGGTCGGGTGAGCCGTCGTTGTCGGGTAGGTGAGAAATCCAGCACGAAGTACTCACGGCGTCCACGATATTAATATGTAGAGAGATCTACCCATGAATTCCGCCATCCGTTGTTACCACAAGCCATTGCCTTACAAAGTTGATGCGGGGTAACCGGCGACGCCAAATATAACCAAGCGACGTAGGTTTTATTATTAAATTTATTAGGAACTAAAGGCAATGGCAGATCTGAAATTAACAAATCACACACCACATTACATATGCAACAAAATATACAATTACATAAATTCATATTTGTATTTCCCTTTAAAGAAGTCAAAATATTCCAATGAAATGTATATGATCGACTTTATTACTTTACTTCAAAAAGTAACAAAATTTATAGTCCTTGATCAAAAAACGGCCATTTCATAGTAGAGAAATATACTGATAAAAAAATAGTTCAACGTACATAATTATCAATCAATTAATAATAAACATTTCAAATATATACCTTAAGGTGTGGCACAACGGGCAGCTACATGTATAGGTCTACTCCCTCTAAAACAAATTTCCCGCACTGATGAAAATAGCCCGCGAAACTTATTTATAGAAGAAAAAGTTATTAAACTGGTTTTAGCTAGAGTGAGTGAATTCCTACAAACAACCTGGCCAATAGAATGTTGTGAATAGATTTCATTCAATTAATATAGCACAGCTTAGTATTGAAAAATGTAGAAAATTCAATTAGATATAAAGATCACCCTGCCACATATAGTTGTTTGAAGTGATGAAAGTTGAAGATTGATTTGAAGTGAATATGGTAGACTGAGCTTCCTTTTCAGACTTCTGGGGATCATCTTGTACATGTCTGTAGTTAAATTCCAATCCTTGGACAGATACTGGTCTACAGGTTTCCTCTACAAGAATAATCCAGCCTCAAACATTATTCTTAGAAACAGATTTTAAGCCATTTGTCTTTCATACAAGTCACTCCACAAGCAGATATTAACAAAGATTTAGTTCTTTTATTTTGGTGTTGGGGATGACAAGCATATTAAAGCAAGTTCTATTTGTGAATACTTGGTTTTAAGAATTACTGAAGATTTAAGCAAGAGAACTTTGAATCATGTACATATGTACACTGTATCTGCAGTAAATGTAAATTGATATGCAATTTCAACTCTTTACCTTGAAGCCTGTTCCATTTGATTTTCACTTATAGGATTTTGTTTAAGGTTCTTTAAATGACACAAGTTTACATGTCTCACTTATGTGTGAACAGGACATTTGCTGACCCGTGTTCAGAACCTACTTGATCAGGTCCAAAAGAAATCCAAGGAGTACCAGCCCCATCAGGACATAGCAGTAGATGAGAGGATGGTGGCTTCAAAGCACAAGTTTTCCAGTATTCAACAGTTTATCAAAGACAAGCCGGTACGATTTCGCATCAAGTTGTGGGTTGTAGCATGAAAGGTGAAGATAACGAACAGTGATCAATCTCATAACTAATGTAAAGGTGAAGATAACGAACAGTGATCAATCTCATAACTCCTATAAAGGTGAAGATAACGAACAGTGATCAATCTCTTAACTAATGTAAAGGTGAAGATAACGAACAGTGATCAATCTCATAACTCCTATAAAGGTGACGATAACGAACAGTGATCAATCTCTTAACTCCTATAAAGGTGACGATAACGAACAGTGATCAATCTCATAACTCCTATAAAGGTGAAGATAACGAACAGTGATCAATCTCTTAACTCCTATAGAGGTGAAGATAACGAACAGTGATCAATCTCTTAACTCCTATAAAGGTGAAGATAACGAACAGTGATCAATCTCATAACTCCTATAAAGGTGAAGATAACGAACAATGATCAATCTCATAACTCCTATAAGGAATACAAAATATGTATGTAAGGTTGTAATCTGTCTGAATACACATATGACTTTTTGTTTACATGGGTGAAAAGAATACTAATTTTGCAGATAAAACTAAAGGTCTTGCATACAATGTAACAATTAAATTGTGCGATTCTCTTCTAGATCAAGGTTACAGATTATACACTGATTTTTTTTTTGATTTTTTTACTTCATTACCTTTTGGTGAATACTTAGTATGTAGAAAACTTGATCTAATTGGAGTTCTTAAATGCAATAGACTCTCTATATCAGAAGAACTAAGAGATGTTAAGATGTGGGGGAAAGTTGCCAAGAGAGATGATTTTTGATTGTTTCGTTTTTGTGCAATGGAAAGATTGTAAAGTTGTAACTTTTATGTCGCCTTTACGCCAGGGATCTGCTACAATGCATTGTCAACGTACCATGAAATCTAGAACATCTTGGAATAAGAAGGAAATTGTACAACCATTAGTGGCAAATAATTACAATCAATGCATGAGATCTGTTGATTTACAAATTAACACTCTTCTTATATAAAAACACAGTATCATTGGTGGAATGTTGTTTCTTTATTTACTTGACATCGTGATTCTGAATTCATATATACTGTTTCAAGAATTTAGAAATGCTCATTAAAATTAATTTTCCTAACTTTAATTCAAGCTTTGAACAATTTGAATTCCGAGAGTCATTAGCATATTCACTTAGGGGTTTGAAATACAAATATGTCGATTCAGACACTGTTGGTAAATGTCTTCCAGAATTGACTGACAAAAGAAAAGATTGCATATATTGTAATGCTGAAGCAATTGTTTTAAAGGAAAAAGTTACAAGACATCTGGGTTTTTTGGTCAATCATGTAAAGTTCCATGATTTATTTCCCATTTTGTATCTGAGACATTGAGATAATTCGTGATAAGGAAAGATATTGAATGTATTGAAATTTGGCCGTTTTCTGGACATTGCGCACAGGCACTTGTTTCATACATGGGGCCCCCTCCTTAATAATACCACAAGGTACCTAACTAGATTTAGGACACTTCTCGATTCAAGTCTCATTTTACGATAAGTTTGCCATTCATCTTCACTTTTGTGATATAAGTCGCTTTAATAGACATTATCCTTGCTGGTGTATCGTTTCCAGTACCCTACACGAAGCCCCATGGCTATAAACTACTCATTTATTCATCGATTCCTACCGTTTCACATTTTCAGACGATTCATCTACAACTTCCGGTTTAAGATCTACGGACAATTTTTTTTATAGAGATAAAACATACTGCGTGTGAAAAATAAATAGTAATTATTTTAAGAAATAATATAATTTTTATGCCTAAGTAAGACTAACATAAAAGTAATTGAGGTCTGTTGGAAAAAATAAGACTTTCGTTTAAACTTTAGTGTTACAGACTATAATAAATCCAGAGACAACCGAATGAATAGGTAAAATCTAGAGAATTTTGGAGGGAAATGTAAACGAGCGAAAAATATCATAATGGATTGTTATCCATTAGCCTTTTGGTAGGCCATTTATCAATATTTTAAAAACTTTTTTTTTACTATATAAGATGTGAATGTTCAGCGTGGTGGTGGTGGTAAACTCTGGCTAGTTGTGAAATTGCAGAAAAAGTATTCAAAAATCTTTAAATATTAATTCAATATTCTTTTCCACCTCTTTCTTTCCTTTGCTTGTGAAAGGTCCAATTCTCCAATTTCTTGATCCCCCCTCCTCCCCCCCCCCCCCCCCCAATAATTTCATTTTCAATATAATAATTATAGAATGAATTTAATAAAAGTTTTCCTGCTATGTGAAAATTTTAGTTTTCATTCTTTGCCATAAGTGATTTGTTCACTGCAAATATAAATCCTTTTGGGGGTCCAGAACATAATAGGTACAATTTAGCTTAATGAACAAAGGCACTTGTTTCATACATGGACCCCCTCCTTAATAAGTGCCTGTGTTAATGAAATATATGCTCCCTTGCATGCAAGTTGTCAGAAAGGCCTGGGGTCAATTATATAGTACAGTGTAGTGAATTACATTATCATTACTTAGAAAATTTGACATTACCATATTATCATTACCCCTATTTTGAAGTGTAATGCATTATATTACACATTATTTATGATTACATTACAACACTTTAAAATTTCCTTTAGTATCTGTAGGCAATTCTAATTGGTTGACTGCTCAATGTTTAATTCAAGAATGAAAATGTCACTCAATTAGAAAGAGCAATTTCTGAAAACAATTCACAACAGTTTACTTTGAAACCTTAAAAATACCCTTAGGGAAAAGCTAAATGAATATTTGAAGTGTTCCTTAGGTATTAGAATGAAAATGTTGTTCATTAAATTTTATACTGTTAACTCGAAAGACATTAATATACATAAAGTTGATCTCTTTGTCATAAAGTCTAAAGGTCAATCACTAATATAATGCATTAATCTAAACCTCAGAAATATCATCAAATATTTGAAGTAATGTAATGTGCATTACAGTATATTTTCTACAAGTAATGCACTACAATTAATTGTAATGCAAAAATGGCCCATTTATTCCCACCGTAAAATGGCCGACATAATGCCAAAACCATAATCAATCATTGAAAACTTCCATTTACAATGAAATTGGGTGTCATTACATTACCATTACCATTGCCTCAGACCTGTTGTAAGATGTGACCAACTTTCTTGTATATGGTGCAGCTTTCATAATAGACTATTTAAAATAAACAAAGTGTGCTATGAAAAAAGAACCCTTAATACTGCTTAAATCTACTCTTTGAGACTTAGAGCATGTCATTCTAAAAAATTTGGAGCCTTAAATTACCAGCAAGTGGTGACATAAAAAAAAAAGTGCCAAAGTGTCAAGTAAACAACATGAAAACAGATAGAATAAACAAATAATAACACAAACAAACAAAACCAATTTTTATTCCAACATATCTAACAAATATATTTCTTCAAGAAATTCTGCAATATTGTGGCTTTTGATATTCCCCTTTAATAACTAGATATACATGTACCAATAGTAATAATAATGCAGTGATATTGTTATCATACAATGTACATACATAATTTTTCCTTCATATAGTGTTCTTTACATACATTAATAAGGTTACAAAATTTTGAATAGATTTATAAATATAAAAATGATCATGTATATATAATTATATATAAAGATTTCTGTGAATTTCACACAAAATTACACAACATTTTCTTAATTGAAACAAAATATGTTCTCTTTGTGCAGAAAAATTACAATGAAATTTGTAACAATGAAGTCATTAAGATAATTATGGTACATGTAATTATTTAAGAGCACAATTAAACAAATACATTTTCCAAAAAAATATGAACGAGGAATATATACTGACAGGAAGGCACAAGTATAGTGTGTAATGACCCTGATATTAATAGTCTTGGAAATCATTGATGATTTTGCATAACATACAAATTGAAATTACCCAGGGCTTGATAAGTTTTATTTACTGCAGGTTAAGTGAAAATATCAAAGAAGTTGCTGGTGGAAACCTAAGTCTAGAAAAGATATGTAACACGTTTGAAAATGAAAAAACTCAGGGAATAAAAGATCCCAAGAGTCTCAGTAGCTTGGTTTTAAAACTTTCCCCCCAATGCTGTGAGATCCATAACAAGAAGCGAAGTAGATGGAAAAACAGTGACCAGCTACAGAAATGTACTTGCTTCTTACATTGATAGAACTGAAGTATCATTTGATAATATAGAAAACATGATACCAAGTGATTGGTTTGTTTTGAAGAGAGAGGCAGATACACTTGTATTCGGACATTTCTTAAATATCCAGTTTAATGGGAGGAATACCTTTCTACAATTGAGAATATCGAGAAGCAACAAAGTCTCAATATGTCTAGATAACAAAGATTTAGATTGTCTTTTACTTTACAATATTCCACAAGAGGTAGATTTCAATATAAGCTCTGTTTCAGCATTATGTGAAAAATGCCAAAAAGTTTTTAGAAACAAAAACTACTACTGCAAGTCTAAAATATCTGATAAAGAAAATGTCTGCCAATTTTCAACAGAGGAGGTATTGGAAAAATTAAAAATATTAGCTCCAAATTTGAAGCAAAATCAGATAACATTGATACATTCTCAAATCATTGCTTCCAATACAAGTAAAACAGGAATGAGATGGGACAAGGATGTCATTTGCAAAGCTTCAAGTCTGTACAATAGAAATCCAGAAGTATATAGAGATTTAACACAGAATAATTGGTTACATTTGCCATGTGAATCTTTACTTCAAAGATACAAAAATGCAGTTCATCAAAAACCTGGGATATCCTTTGACATGATGTCATGGATGAATAATGAGGCCAAATCTCAAAACTTAACAGTAAACTAAAGTGATACTATGGTGGTTTGATATTAGATGAGATGGCAATACAAGAAGATCTCCAAATTGTCAACAACAAAAATAAAACAAAGTTTATAGGTCTTTCAGACAGTGGAACTCATGTCAAACAAATGCAAGTGTTAAATACAAGAAAGGCTGAATGTGAATTAGCCAATCATATTTTACAGTTTGTTTTTACTGGTCTCACAGGTTTCAGATGGCCTTTTGCCAATTTTCCTAACACTCAGGCACCGCCTGCTGACATTTTTCTTACATTCTGGACCTGTGTTGATGCTTTGCATTCATGGGGATTCCAGCCTATTTACTCTAGCCTAGACGGTTCTGCTAATAACAGGGCATTTTTCAAAATGCATTTCCCTGACAACAATCCAGCTGAGCATAAAATGATAGCAAAATGTTACAAGAACCCTACTAGAACAATGATATTCCTGATGGACCCATCTCATTTGATTAAAAAAATAAGGAAGTGTTTTAAGCAGTGGTTTTTTGTCCAGTCATCAAAGGCTTCTCACAGTAAATGGCCATTATATAATTTGGAAAATGTGGGTAGATGCATACCAGTGGGACTGCACAAACGGTTTTAGAATTCACCATAAACTGAGTGATGAACATATTTTCCCCAACAATGCCCAGAAAATGCGGAATCAGTTAGCCTTTGAGACACTTGATTTAGATATGTTGAATTTAATGACTTGCTACAGTCAGATACTGAATGCTGCTGGACAGGCAGAGATGACAAGTGTTCTTCAATTTCTGAAGTATACAAGCTCCATTGTGTCTTTATTTACTGATTCAAGACCAATCAAAGACATCAATGATGCAATATTAAATAATTTACTGAGGTTTACAACTACTTTAAGGCTTGGGAAAGTGAACACTACAAGATGATGAAAAAAATAAAAGACACAAGTCCCTAATTACCATGGAAACAAGAGAAGACATAGATTTCACATACCATGGGTTCATGTCACTTGTAAAAAACCAATAGCCGAGTTCAACTTCGTTGCAACTCGGCTAAAAAGAGTCTCCTTGAGTTGAAAATTGAAATTGCTCCGAGTCGAATTAATAGTGACATAATTGAGAACATTTTCTGTCAGCAGCGTGCTTTATAGCATGGTGCACATACTAACCCTAACTACAATGAGTACAGGACCGGAATAAATAGCATCATTTTTGGTCAGACAACAACCTCAACAAAATCAAATGCTGGTAAACATACTGCAAAACTATTTGCTCTTTCACTCCCTCCAAAGAGACCAAAGACAGAAACATAATTGACATTTTCCTAGCATCAATGTACTCAATATGACTACATTAATATGAAACATGTATATGCAATGCAATGTAAATTCTCAATAAAATTCTCTGATGATGACTAAGAAGTATGCTATTTTTGTAAATTAATTACTGTTAAGTGAAGTAAGAAATTTGACTTTTTGTTATTTCAAACAAAGAGGGCAATATAAGTCTTCCTGTTCAATTCTAGCTGCAATAATGCAGCCCTCTTTGATTTTTTTTGATTTTTTTTATTGATTTTTTTTAGGGAGAGGGCTACAACTCCTTAGGATCTCCGTAATGGTGCAAATGCGGGAGTGATTCACTCCCGCAACATTTGCGCTCATTCTAAACATTTCCTGACTTTCTTTACGTAAATGAAATGATGTTCTATGTTTCTTAGTCAATATATAAATTTACAACCTGCAACTTAAGATTTGCGAGGCTCTATTCTACCGTTTTCAACAATTTTGATAAATTCCAATTTCTCGATTCATATTTGTGCGCCATGTTTGATGTACTGAAGTTTCAACTTCCGATTGTCAAGTCATTTGCATATGTCATATAAGGTAGTATTTACATCAATGGACAAGTATGGAGGCGAAAGCTATTTCGTCGGTAATGAAAAGGTTTGAATTTAATATCAAGTTAAAAACCGAACAGCAGAGTGTAAATTCTTTCTGCAACAATATGATTTTCCTTTCTTTGTCGAAGTGGCTCGAGTAACTACATTTTCGCGCTGATTGTCAATGTTTAGGTTTTTCATTAGATCCACCTACGAGATCTCGCTATAACAAGCATGGCGGAGCAGACGAAGAATGTTGCATGCTGTACATTATATTTAATGAAAAACACCTTTATTAGACATGCCCGAGCACAAAGTTGGTACTCCTTTTGGTGTAAACAACATTTGGGACTAATACATAGAGTTTATTATCGGTTATTCATAAAATTATTTTGCACCATTACGGAGATCCTATGGAATTGTAGCCCTATTCCGAAAACGTCAGAATAAAAAAAAAATTGATAGGGCTACATTATTGCAGCTAGTTCAATTCCTATCCATCGATCATCAGAAATGTCAAGACACTGGCGATTGTACCAAGTGTCACATAAATCACATGCTACCCAGTCCTCCCCATCTTCATATTTCTTTTCACATAAAGGACATTGTAATTATACCCCCCCCCCCCCCCCGAACGAAGTTCTGGGGGGTATATAAGAATCACCGTCTGTCTGTCTCCAGATTCGTGTACGGGCCATAACTTCTTTGTTCTTTGACATAGGCATACCATATTTGGCACACAGGTGGATCACCATGAGACGATGTGTCGGGTACCTTCATGACCTTGACCCTAAGGTCAAAATTAAAGTTTTTTTCAATGGATTCGTGTCCGGGCCATAACTTCTTTGTTCTTTGACATAGGCATACCATATTTGACACATGAGTGTATCACCATGAGACGATGTGTCATGTACCTTCATTACCTCTATACGACCTTGAACTTTGACCTCAAGGTCAAAATTGATTATATGGTTTTGACATAGTCATACCATAAGACATGGGTGTATCACCATGATATTATGTGTCATGTACATTCATTACCTCTTTATGACTTGACCTTTGATCTCAAGGTCAAAATTATTGGTTTATACCATGGATTTGTGTTCGGACTATATCTTCCATGTTACTTCTACAAAGGCATACTATATTTTTGCACTCAGGAAAGAGGTAATTTATGCCTATTAACAACACCCTTTGGGAGATTGGGGTAAGCTGGGGTATTCCCAGTGAGTATTGCTCACAGTACCTCTTGTTTACATTTATCTGATTGTTTGCATTTTTTCTTTGTAAATCTAAATTTTGTAGGCTTTCTAGATCTTTGTCTTGATTTTATGTTTTTCTTTGGGTTTCCAGAAATACATGTACTAGTACAAGGGGATGATTCTGAATGTGTTGATGATGAGGCAGGCTCACTCTGAGAAAATGTAGATATGGCAGGTTCTGGGACAGAGGTCAATGTTTGATGGGGGAGCTTTTCTATAGTACCATATTCATTCAAGTACAGTGGATGTATAATCTCATCTGAAGACGCCATTATTGAACAAAGTATTTCTTTGATTTTATCATTTTTTGCTGAGGAAACTTTAATACCACATGCAGAGCATAATTTTAATAAGTCTTTTTTGGTAAAATTTTGCAAACATGACTTGCCACTATCAAAAATAAGTGATTTAAGTTTCAAATGAGAGCTGCGCTTGCACTCAGATTTGTCTTAAAGTAAACTGTTCATTTTAAGCGTACATGATGCACGTTGCTTTTAATCAACTCTCCTCCTTAGTCGTTCAGTTTTTGTTTTTTTAGGACATGAAGCAATATTTTCCTAAACTCATCTGCAATTTTGCAGAATATTTCAATAGTGTCTTTGAACAATTCGAGCAGACACTCATTAGCATCTTCAATGTTAACCTTAAAGATAGGGTCTTTAAGTTCAAAATCAGAAAACAACCTTTTCCAAAATTCAAAAATACCTAGGTCATTCAAAATTTCATTTCGAGTATAATTCAGCAAATCTGCGCCTAGTGCTGAGAAAGTCTGTTCATTTTGTAAAGAAGACCTTTTGTTTTCTACTTTCATGATAAACTCAAATGATTGATCTTTTATGTTTGTCAATCCATTTGTCAAGTTTTGTTTTCTCTGTGTTTGAAATAGTGTTTCTTTATACTTCGAAGAATTTTCAAGAAATGCGTACGTTTCAGTAAGAGAGTCAAGCATTTTAACTTTCAAAAATAATTTTGACTTTTGATTTCTGTGTGTTGATTTATACACACTATTCATAGATTGTTTCATGTAATGGAAACGAGTTTTTGCGATGCACCTCCCAAATATATACCTAAGCTTGCCTCTTCCTGAATCGGACATTTCTTTTATTGGGGAGGGAGAGGGATTACTCAATGAAATAAGATCACTCTGCCCTTTTAGACTTTCAGATGTGACTCTATCAAAGATTTTGCTACACATTTCAAAGTGCTGACTTGAAGGCTCACATTGCAAAAGAGCTTTGACAAGGAAAACATACGTCTCCGAAACAGAAAAATGATATACAGCTGAATAATATTTTGTTCAAGTTTTTGCTTCAGTGGGTTTATGTTACACATCATCAGTTTTGCACAAATAAATCTTTAATTTCCGAAAACAGTTTATTGACAAAATACTTCAACTCATTGGGTTGTTTTTGTAAGATGTTTTCAAAAATATTACTCAAAATTTTATCTGAAGGTGCCAGCTGACTTTCGGATTTGAAAAGAGCAGAAATTTGTGCATTGTCTATGATCTCTTCAAATGGTTCATGGTGTGTTGGTTCAACAGCATCAGAATCAGGAGACAATAAGAGTCAATTTCACTCATCTCATTGTAACTGAAATCTGATAATTTATCACGACCAATTTCACCCTCAGAAATATTGTGCTCCCCTGTGGTATCTGAATATGAATACATAGCCCTGCAACAACCAAGATTTCCTTGAGTATCAAATTTGGGGATACCAGTGTTTTCATAGAACTGGTATAAATTAGGATCATGTTTGATTACAGATGAGTCATTGAAACCTAAGACTCTCAACCCCTTTTTTTCAGTAGCTCTACCAATTGCAACACTAAGTTGGCCTGCTGCAAAAATATTGCTGGCATCTACTTCCACTCTTTGCAAGGTCAAACCTGAGATTTGTGTATGGTGATACTGTATGCAAGACACAGAGGGTACTGTTGTTTTGACGCAACAACCTTGCCATCGGTACAACTGTATAACAAAAATGTTTCTGGCTTCAAATTTGTTATCACATTTTCAGAATTAGACACCCCCCCCCCGAAAAATTTACAGTTACATTGTTTTTTAACAGGCCCGTAACAGTTCCCATTAATCCATTAACAAGTTTTACACTAAGATTTTTCAGCAACATAACAGGGCAACCAATTTTCAGATGTAATTTCTTTGGAACAGAAAGTTTTTCAAGTTTAGACATATCAACTGAATTGTAAACAATTTCGTCCCCCTCTAAATCGATCAACTTCATGGCATTGTGCATGAAACAATCAAAATTTCTGGCACACAAATGAATAGGCTCAGGACCTGGTGGTAGGGGACGGCTAAGTCTGTGTAACAAATCATGTTTCTTTTGATAAATCTCCCCTAGAAACGTCATTTATTACCTTGATGAAATCAGGCTGATGTTGGCGCAGAACTTCACTCAGAATGAATTTATGACAAAAAATGTTGGTGAAGGCTTCTGATTTAAAACAATAGTGACCACTGTCATTTTTAAGAATGTCTGGCACTGGAGGAAGCTGGGGAAAAAAATCCCCCCACAGCAATAACCTGCATTCCTCCAAATACAATATCATTTTTCAAAATTTTCCTTCAAATATATTCAATTTGATCAAATAGTTTCATTGAAAGCATGGAAATTCAATTATTAAACAGCTGGTTGTAAAAATGTTATTTTTGTATTTTTTGAAATTTTCATCTGTATTTAGCCGAAAAACAAGATCTTCATTAGTAAATCTACCATCAGCTATTCCGGACCAACAGTGTACAGTCTGGCCGATTGACACGGTTTTTCTATCGTGAGCCAATGCTCTAGCGATTTCCTTAACTGAAGAACTTTTACCTGTGCCACTTTGCCCCAAAACCAGTAAAGAATGGCCATTTTTTAACGTTTTCTAAAATCAGTTGCTGCGTTCTTGTCAACGCCAGGATATTTACCTTCAAGTTTGTGACTTTTATTAGTAACCAATCAAATTACGTTCCAACATTTAGTTCTTACGACCAGAAGTTATTGTAGTAGATGAATCGTCTGAAAATTTGAAACGGTAGGAATCGATGAATAAATAGGTAGTTTATAGCCATGGGGCTTCGTGTAGGGTACTGGAAACGATACACCAGCAAGGATAATGTCTATTAAAGCGACTTATATCACAAAGGTGAAGATGAATGGCAAACTTATCGTAAAATGAGACTTGAATCGAGAGGTGTCCTAAATCTAGTTAGGTACCTTGTGGTATTATTAAGGAGGGGGCCCCATGTATGAAACAAGTGCCTGTGACATTGCGTATGAGATGTGAGGACCAACATGAAAGGAGAAGATCACGAACAGTTATCAATCTCATAACTCCTATATCCCGTGGGGATTCGGGTTGGAATGGGTCCTTAGTACCCCTTGCTTGTCGTAAGAGGCGACTAAATTGGGCGGTCCTTCGGATGAGACCGTAAAAACCGAGGTCCCATTGTCACCGCAGGTGTGGCACGATAAATATCCCTCCCTGCTCAATGGCCATAAGCGCTGAGCATAGGCCTAAATTATGCAGCCCTTCGCCGGCAGTGGTGACGTCTCCATATGAGTGAAAGATTCTCGAGAGGGACGTTAAATAATATTTAATCAATCAATCATAACTCCTATAAGCAATATAAAATAGAGAGTTAGGCAAACACGGACCCCTGGATATACCAGAGGTGGGATCGGGTACCTAGGAGGAGTAAGCATTCACTGTCGACCGGTCACACCCACCGTGAGCCCTATATCTTGATCACGTAAACGGACTTATCCGTAGTCAAAATCAGTGTACCATGAACGGCCTAACAATCGGTATGAAACAAGTAAGACAGCATTTGATAAATTGTATTGGCAAACTAGATCGTTATAACGATCATAGAATTTCCGAAATGCTGATTTCAAACGAGACTGTTGAAACCCCTGCACCATCAACCTGTTTGTCAGTAGCCTGCCTCTATTTAAAAACTGACCATACGCAGAAAAAAAACTCCTGCTTATCGAATCAGGTTAGTGATATAAACACCATTTGCATGTGATAATGGAATATTGCTACATAATTATGGGAAGTTGACGATGGAGAACTGAAATCATCTCGTTTGTCATAAAGTTGAGTTGTTAGCTTGCCGTTAATATCTTTTTCCAATAAAATATATAAGTATGAAGTAGAAGTGGACGACTCTGGTGTCCTTTATTTTGAGTTCACAGGGAGGAACACAAACAATTGAAAAAGAGGAATCTTCTGGAATTGATGTCAACATTAGACGACACGGTACTAATTTACAGCAGGATCAGTGACATTTAACAAAACATCTTCAAGACTGCATAGAGTCGCAAAAATACTTCAAATATAAATGTTAGTTAAGCAAACTCCAAAAATTAATTACCCAAGTGCCATTATGGACAAAATTAGTGGAACAGAGGCTGACCACGCCGGTTATCCAAACACGACCATTGCTTGTCGTAAGAGGCGACTAAATGGGGTGGTCCTTCGGATGAGACCGCAAAAACCGAGGTCCCGTATTGCTTATAGAAGTTATGCTATTGATCACTGGTCGTTATCTTCACCTTTCATGTTTAATACCCCCCCCCCCCCCCCCCACTCATATATCCTTATCCTGGGGATCAAGGTTAGAAAAGGTCCTCAGTACTCCCTTGCTTGTCGTAAGAGGCGACTAAATATGAGACCGCAAAAACAGAGGTCCCATGTCACAGCAGGTGTGGCACGATAAAGATCCTTCCCTGCTCAATGGCCATAAGCGCGGAACACAGGCTTAAATTTTTGCAGCCCTTCATCGGCAGTGGTGACGTCTCCATATGAAATATGAATGAAATATTCTCGAGAGGTCCGTAAAACAATATTCAATCAATCTCGAGAGGGACGTTAAACAATATTCAATCAACCAAACACACGGAACAGGGGCTGCCATAACGAATGCGGAGATAATAGCGGAAAGCCGGAGTCAAGGTAAGTGAATTAAAACACTACGAAAATGATCTAGGTATAAGAAAATGTATACAATAATTATCATAAGATCATGCATTCACGGACAAAAAACGCAACCAGGGGTCCATGTTTGCCCAACTATCTATTTTGCATTGCTTATAGGAGTTATGAGATTGATCACTGTTCGTTATCTTCACCTTGCATCCACATCGTTTTCTTTGTGAGAGAAAATAGTGTTTATATTCACTCACCTTGATTCCTGCTTTCTGCTATTATCTCCGCGTTCGTTGTGACAGCCCCGGTTCCATGTGTTAGAATAACCGGCGTGGTCATAAAGAAAAGACTAGCTTTAGCAAGGAACACTTTTTTGTCTCTTTAGTATAGGGTAGGGTGGTCTAATTTCGACCACCTGGGTAATGGTGTTTTACTCAAGTTAAATATCTCATTGTTTGGATCATGCCATTTTCCGGAAATAAAATATTTTCCCATATGATTTTTAAATTTTCTTTTTGAGTTATTACAAAACATTTGTTTGACTTTGATGAATACTTGACAGACTAGACGCCCAGGGATTTTACGAACGACAATTTTCGATCGTACAGAGAGTGACACAACACCATAAAAGTATTACCAGACTATCCATTGCTGTTATTGTTAACTAAAACATGAAATCGAATTTAGAAAATAATGAAATATATATATAATATATAAACTATATGATTACATCCAATTAACAACAGAAATATTTCAAAGTAAACGGTCGAAGTTCATTGTTCAAGTTTCATTGTATGTGTGTTATTTCGACCGATATGTAAATCAGTGTATCAGTTTACTATGGCAGTGCAAAAAATCACACAACTAAAGAGTATGTGAAAAAATACTTTGATACGAATTATCTGACATCCTAGATTTAAAAAAAAGAAATAAAAATATGAGTATTCCTCTTCAGATGAAAAATAAAACACACAATGTGAATTTTAAAAATAAATGAATCCCCTTACCGGGCGCGAAATTTAGCTGAACAGCCGAACTGCATAGCATGGCAATAAAACATTCGTATTATTCAATTATTTTCAGCATGTGTCAAAACTTGACAAAGATGATTCACAACCGAGAGATTGGACTACACGGAAGTGATGGTTCTATCTTAACAAGAGGCACATGGGCCACATCGCTCATCTGAGTCATCTTGGCTCATATGTAAAGAATTTTCCTATTCGCATGTAAATACCTATTGTGGCCCGAACCTACACCCAGGGGCCATATTTATACAAAATTGAATCTGCACTATGTCATGAAGCTTTCACGTAAATGTAAACTTCTCTGGCCAGTGATTTTTAAGAAGAAGATTTTTAATGATTTTCCCTATATATTTGTAATGATTGTCCCTATATATTTGTATGTAAAATTTTCATACCCTACTGTGGCCCCATCTTATCCCCGGGGACCATGATTTTTAAAAACTTCAATCTGCACTACATGTATGTCAGGAAGCTTTTGTGCAAATGTAAACTTCTTTAGCCTAATGGTTCTTAAAGGTCATATGAAACGATATCTGAAGAAATTGAGTTATGTATGGAAATTCATTAATCAAGGTTTATTAAACAATAATTAATTTTTAATTTTTTTTTATTCAATGCATTGTAACGTCATAACAGCTGATCAAATGTACTCGATCACGAAAATTATTTTTGATGATCGCGGCTGATCTCCCTTGCTGATGACGTCAAAAAGACCCACTGTGATGTAAACAACTAGGCCTTATATAACATGATAGGCTTATAACGAAATATTTTAAAACTGCATAGCTTTGAAAAATGCCAAAGTGTGCTGCATTTAATCGTAGTACATGCGTTAGGTTGTAGAAGAGGGTGCATATATACATCTTCCCAAGAGATACCAGATTTAGAAGAAAAAATATACGAGTATACAAAATCTCCGACGCGATGGATTCAGTGTTGCCATGAACATTGCACTTCAGTACATCCGTCGGTAGCCAAACAATGTGTACACAAATATATCAATTCCAAATCAGACGCTGTGCCAATAATTTTATATTTTCCAATGACTGAGACAAATTAAAATATAAATTAAAGTCAACCGCTTAGTTAAAGCGAAGACACTGGTATGTATTACTAACTTACACAAAGGTTGGATATCATTGTAATCACAAAAAACAAAACATTTCATCAATGAAAGTGAACTTTGAATAAATCTCCTCAAAATTATATTCTATTTTCATATCTTATCTACATTAAAACTCTATCAGTCAACAGTATTAGTATAGTTTCATGTTTATTCGGCCTACACGTGTAATATACATGTACCTACACGAGTATCCCAAAAGTGTGTAATTTTTATTTTCTTATTATTAATTGTAAAATTCAGTTGAATTAAAATTCTAAAAAAAAAAAAAACCCTTTAATTCTGAATTCAAAAAGAAAAAATCATGAAGTATCATACAGAAATTATAATTTATATTCCATATACTACATCAGTACTGATATTACTAAACATGCTTATCAAATCAAAATAATATTTGAACAGCGGGGATGTAGTGAGAAAGTAAATACCTGCTATAGAATTATAAACGCAAGCAATTTTTTACGATTGAAAAATATAGAAGCACACCCCCACCCCAATTCTCCCATTAAAACAACGATTTTATACTTAAATTGGGACACATGAGGAAACACTAGCTAATTATGAAGAACCGTGCGCAAGTACAGCAGATGACATCCATGATAAATTTACCACATTTAGGGTACTCTACACTTACAAGAATATTTTAGCGCTATTTCAATATTGTGGTTATTTGTATCCCGTGGGTATCCGGGTTAGAATAGGTCCTTGAGCAGTACCCCTTTGCTTGTCGAAAGAGGCGGTTCTTCGGATGAGACCGCAAAAACCGAGGTCCCGTGTCACAGCAGATGCACACATGGCACGATAAAGATCCCTCCCTGCTCAATGGTCATAAGCGCCGAGCATAAGCCTAAATTTTGCAGCCCTTCAACGGCAGTGGTGACGTCTCCATATCAGTGAAATATTCTCGAGAGGGGCGTAAAACAATATTCAATCTCAATCAATCATCTTATAAAAAGGAAAATGGGATTACCATTACAGATTTTAAACTATTTCATAAATGAAATGTACACAAGTTCAAACGACTAGAACTAATCTTTTTAGATAGATAGTTAAACTTCAGTATCTGATGGGATGGGGTCTTGAAATCCACAGGCATCTGCATGATGTATGGACAGTACCCCTCCCCCTTCCATTCTGATATTTATTTTTTTTTTTTGCGGCGATAATTTCTCCAAACTATGTGGATTCTCTGTCTAACCCTTCCCAATTTCGATTTATGTAATCGTTTGACTTTTCCACTTTTTGTAAGATTTAGAGATTGGCCTTTTACCAGCTTTATTGTTACCGGTAGGTCAATCTCTAAAGCTTAGAAAAAGTGGGAAAGGATTACATAAATTGAAATTTGCATGGGATAGACAAGGCATCCATGCATTTTGGAGGAGAAATTATCCCCGATAAAAAAAAAAGTCAGAAAAGGAGGGGGTAGTGTTGGCCATACTTCAGGTGCCTGTGTAGTGTTGACTTCTTCAATATCATCCTCTGTTTAAGAACGTTATTCGCTTAACGTGCATCATTCCTGACTGGTTTAAACTGATATTGTTGAACCACAAAATCGGACAGTTCGTCAGAAAACAAAAATTAGTCCATATCCGTTAAACGCAGTGAGATATTTCGTTGAACAAAACGGTAGGCCTACACTATTTTCATTGCCGCGTTGTTTACATCGATGGGTCGTTGTGACGTCACAAACACACATAATCGAGAACGATAAGCGGGTAACAAATTCATTCTATGTACAAGTTTACAGCCTTATTTCTTATCAATCCAAAGACAGTAATTTTTTATTCAACGCTGTTTGACCTTCATTCATACCCATCTTTATGTTTTTAAAGTAAAATGCCATCGTTAGAAATCGTTTCATATGACCTTTAACTAAAAACTTTAGTTAGGAAGGAAGTACTTTTTTTTTCTTGAAAACGAAGTACTTTTTTACCATGACTGCTTGATGGATATTCGCTGCCTTTTAATAAAGTTGTCATCGAATTTCCGTATTGGCATACGTTTATATGAAATTCTGAATCAAGAAAAACCCAAACTTGACGAGGGAGAAACGAGTATCTTTGTTGCCGGTTCACTGAGAAAAATCGCACTGCCATAGAAGATTACAGAGAAGAAATTAAAATGTTTTCATTGTAAAAGTTTTAAATATAAAATAAAACGCAGTATTAAGTCTTCCCCGGAAGACATGTGTCACCTGCTAGTTCATTCTATATGCAATATATTACGTATAATGTTGAAAAAGTAAATTATTTTTTTTGCTGTAAAAAATTCTAAGTCCCGGCAAACAGGAAGTTGATAAGCGACAGATTCGAAAATGTCTTACACAATACAGTTGGCCACACTGATGCTCTGTGCCAAATATCAGGGAGTTGCCCCATGTGGTTCTTGAGAAAACTGTGACAGAATTTTTTTGTGACGACGACGACGCCAGACGACGACGGATAGTGATCCCTATATGTCGCCACTGCGTGTAACGCAGGCGACACAATAAAAACTCGCACGGTAACATTTTTTTTTTTATTAAAGCACAAAATAAATATCGTATTCTAGATGCCGAGAAAAGGACAGAATATCTATGTAATATACAAAGTCTCAGATCTGGAAAATGCGGTGGATGCTGTAAAATTGAAAGGGATGAGTTACAGAAAAGCATTCAAAATGTTCCAAGTCCCCAAAACAACGATAGTTGATCATGTGACCGTAAAAATTAAACAAGAGACCCACAGGCTTTATCGGTCACCTGAGCACTAGTGAAAAAGTATCACTCTCCCAAGGGTTATGAAATCTAGAAAAAAAAATTCCTGTTCTGAATATCTATGCTAAATTATTATATTCAGCAACAGTATAAAACAAGATGTGTTCTTAAAACTTCAAAGCCCTCAAAAAAGCATACACTGATGAAAGGCTTTAAATAATATAATAGGTGTAATAAGGTGTAATAGTCGTATCGACTAGAGTAAAAACTCTTGGTTGTAAAATCACCATTTTTCGTACATCCTTTCCTGCTATTCCTAAGTACGCATTTAGATTTTATACAGTATCAGCAAACTTACAGATAAATACTGTATACACTGTACTAAGTTTGGTCCCACCCTGGGGTCAAAACCCCTTCCCCGGGGATAATCAAATTTACAATTTTGGTAAAGGACTATCTGCTCTTTCTAAATACCCATTTAGTTTCAATTTAGTATCAATAACACTAAAGAAGATGTTATTTAAGTGTATTACACATAAACACTATATACCAAGTTTGGCCCCGCCTTGGGGTCAGAACCACTACCCTGGGGATTATCAAATTTACAATTTTGATAGAGGCCTTCCTGCTCTACATCACTATGCATTTAGTTTTTGTTAACATATACACTCTATACCAAGTTTGGTCCCGCCCTGGGGTCAGAACCACTACCCAGAGGATCATCAAATTTACAATTTTGATAGAGGCTTTCCTGCTCTACATCACTATGGATTTAGTTTTTCTTAAACATGTGCGGTTGTAGAGAAGAATTGGTCAATTTTGGACAGTTTTTGCCTCGCCCCAAGGCCCCAGGGGTGCTGGAGTCCTGAAATCTACAATTGATGTCCTCCTTGTCCCAAAGGTGCTTCATGCCGAATTTGAAAAGGATTGGACTGGTAGTTATCAAGAAGTTAAAATTGTCTATTGTTCACATATTTAATAACTGACCATTTTGGTCCCACCCTGATACCAAAACCCCCTACCTCTGGGATCATCAAATTTACAATTTTGGTAAAGGACTACGTGTTCTTTCTAAATATCCATTTAGTTTCAATAGCACTAAAGATGTTATTTAAAGGTCATAGGAGAGGATTTTTAAAAAAAAGTTGTTTTGCACGAAAATATGTTTTTTAATTACTTGATATATATAGATAGGTCATTCAGAAAAAATTGCAAGGTAACAGACGCTACAGATCGTCAAAGTTGTCTTGGTATAGGAGTATCAAAATATTATGACTTATCTCCCTTAATCTTTGATGACGTCAAGAGACCAGTTTGATTGATTATATCTTCCTTAACGTCTCGCTCGAGAATTTTTCACTCATATGGAGACGTCACCAAGACCGGTGAAGGGCTTTAAATTTAGGCCTATGCTCGGCGCTTACGGTCATTGAACAGTGAGGGTTCTTTAGCATGCCACACCTACTGTGACATGGGTCATCCGTTTTAAAGGTCATCTTCGAGGTCCCGTGACATTCACACCTGATACCGAGCGTTTGGTGATGGAACTGTCGCTACCTTAGGTATGTCACGGCCAGGATTCGAACACCGGCCTTCCACATGCGGGGCGAACGCTCTAAGCTCTTGGACACCGCGTTTGATGACATAGCGTATTTGTTTATATACTAGCAAGTAGCAACTGCAAATTTTGTTCACCAAAATGGTAGTGTGTGGCATTTAACTACAATGTAAGGAGTCAGAAGGGTGTCTCCATGTACTTGTTTCCAAAGGAAACAAAATTCCGAATCAATTTAAAGTGACACAGAACTCGAAGTTATGTTCCAACCATTTTACGGGGGATCAATATTTTATTCACCCTACTCTGGCAAGAAAGTACGGATATAAGAAATTAGATCTTCGGCCAGACGCAGTCCCAACTCTTTTTGACTACGGGCCCACTGCAAGCATGAAAATGGGAAATTCCTTTCTTCAAACGGAGAATGATAGAAGTATGAATTTTAATTTTATTCTGATACTGATTGATGTTTTCCGCCACACTCAACAATTTTTCAGTTATCTGGTGGCGCCCAGTTTTTATTGGTGGAAGAGTGAACCCAGATACAATGTACCTGGGAAGAGACCACCGACCTTCCGAAAGTAAACTTCCCGGTGCGAGCTGGATTCGAACCCGCGCTGACAAAGGTGAGATTTTGAGCACGATGCTCTAACCACTCGGCCACGGAGGTCCCTCATGAATGTTATTAGTCTAGTAGATTGGTATAAATGAGTCATATAAAACGCATTCAGTTGCTTATTTTAATCACTCAGAACTTTTATGTTTAAATAGGCATAATTATGATTTAAGTAAAGAGGCTTCATTATAGATACGTTGAAAGTTGATTGATCGACACACCCCCCCCCCCCCTTGGAGAACAAACGAGAAAGAAGAAAAAAGCCAGCAAAACTTCCGGCCGAGTCGAATAAAATAATACCAAACAGTAAAACATCATAAATGAAAAAGATAGGATAATACCGTATACATTTTAAAAAGTTTTAAAAGTATTTATAATCATCAACAATCATGTTATCGGGATATCGGCCTATAGAGTATCTCTATAGCAAATCAAGTAGGCAGAGAGATGAAATGACCGAGAAAGATGGAATTAAATCATCAATTTCAACTTTGTAGACCTACTCGTGAAACGCGAAGGTGACAAATTTGAATGATCAAAATATATCTATATATACCACACTCTATGCAATATGATGTTTGCAGAAATATGGTGTAGTTTAAGAGAAAAATTGATCTCATACTCGGTGATACTGCGTTTTCTTCGCTTCGGAGCCGAGCCCTCATGCTCCACAGTGACGACTCCTCCAATGTGACGTTGTATACGGTGAATAAATGTATGTATCGAAACGCATCAGTCTTTTATTTGAAACCATAGTATAGTTTCTAGATCCACAAATTTCATACAAGGACGAAACTGGAAAAAAAGTCTGTTCCGCTTATCCCCCTTCACTCAAGAGCTGCAAAATTTAGGTCTATGCTCGTCGCTTATGGCCATTGAGCAGGGAGGGATCTTTATCATGCCCCACCTGCTGTGACACGGGACCTCGGTTTTTGCGGTCTCATCCGAAGGACCGCCCCATTTAGTCGCCTCTTACAACAAGCAAGGGAGTACTAAGGACCTTTTCTAACCTGAATCCCCAGGATAAGGATGTATGTGTGGGGGAGGGGTGTGTTAAACGTGAAAGGTGAAGATAACGAACAGTGATCAATGGCATAACTTCTATAAGCAATACAAAATAGATAGTTGGTCAAACGCGGACCCCTGGATATACCAGAGGTGGGATCGGGTGCCTCGGAGGAGTCAGCATCCCCTGTTGAACTCTATGGGGGAATATAGTTCCAAATTCAAGATATTATAAGTTGACAAACATGGTAGATAGAGCCATGGGGTCTACAGAAATGAGAAGAGAATGATAGGCTTTGGGCTATCAAGATCAAGTGACTCCAGTGACCTTAACCTCTGAACATAAAAAAGGTATCGTTTCAGAACCAGGTCTGATAGAGACATGGGCTCTTCAAAACGAGGAAAGTATTATGACATCTACTAATTAGTATCAAGGTCAAATGACTCCATCGATCTTGACCACAGTTTGAGAACATTAAACTCATAACTTTATAACTGGAATTGAAAGAGGCATTGGATCTTCAGAAATGATAAGGTCAACAAATGTGTATCAAGGTCAAATGACTGTGAACCTTGAACATAAATCTGGTATAACTTTAAATCTGGGACTGATAGAGACATGAAATCTTCAGAAATGATAAAAGGATGTTGTAACTAGCAAAATGGTATATTCAGTGACCTTGATCATTGATTGATTGTATGTTGTATATAACGTCCCTCTCAAGAATCTTTCACTCAAATGGAGACGTCTGCATTGCTGGTGAAGGGCTGCAAAACGTACGCCTATGCTCGGCACTTTCGGCCTTGAAATCTTTATCGAGCCACACCTGCTGTGACACTGACCTCTCATCCGAAGGATCGCCCCATTTAGCCGCCTCTTACGACAAGCAAGGGGTGCTGACTACTGAGGACCTATTCTAACCTGGATCACCACGGGCGGGAATCATGATCATAGAAAGTTGTATCACTTTAGAACCAGGACTGATCTTTAGATGTGATAAAAGAATATGACTTACAAACTAGTGTCTCCAATGACCTTGATTATAAAAACTTGTATTACTTTAGAACCGGAACTGATAGAGACATGGGATCACAAAAAAATTATGAGAGGATGTTGGGACCTACAAACTAGATCAAGGTCTAGTGACACCAGTTTTACTGAAGGAAAAAGGAGATTTTTTTGTAGATATTCAAAATCAAGGTCTTTCAGATCTAGATATTTCAAATGAAGTTAAATTGGCATGGATTTTGACATTTTGTGCATGGGAGGAAAATGGTGGTACTCAGAAAAAGCTCACTTTCATAAAGCCAGTACTTCGATTGGGAGACTTTATAATCGGTAGATTATAATTATATCTTGTTTATAAAGATCTTTATTTCAATAACGAAAATGCTAATTTCAAACGATTAAAAATCATGTATTTTAATGAACTACCTTAAATTCTCCTGGTGGGGTTTTCCCCTGTTGTTTAAAATGCTGCTTTGACAGTCGCCAACATAGTTTACCGTCGACGTGTTGGCGGTAATACATGTAAGCCTATGTGTTTGTGACCGTTGAATGAGCTTTAACGGCCCTAGATTGTAAATGAAAAGATACAATTTATTCTCTTTCTTGTACAGTTTCGCATTTTGGTTATGTTTACTACTACATATACTCTTTAAAATGATTTTTTTTCTCTCAAAAGATATTTGATGAAGTCAGAGATCCAAACTTTTGAAGAGTAAGCTGAGCTTAGGCAAAATAATTCTTTCTTTTATCTTTGTGCACGAGTTGGTTGGAAGATCAAAGCAAACTTTCTGGTTCTAGCACCATGATCATCACAGCACCGGATCAAGAACCTTGCCATCAGATTATTAACGATTTGGGGGGAAAAGCCGCATGACCTTGTGTGCATTTCATTTATGATTAATTGTAATGAAATATGTCTAAAACCGGTAATGGTAATCTCATTTCCCTTTTAATACCAATAACCACAAATGGAGTTGTGCTTAAAGCTGACATGAATTAATAAATACTTACACCTTTCTCATCTTATCCGCAATATTTCTCTCAGGTAGCCTAATTTACTCTACCCGTATATACCCCAAATGTGATTGTCACACCTGAGTGATTTTTCTAGGTGGACTCGACCAGTGCACATCTCCGATAGTAATATATAGGGAATGAGAAACACATTTAAAACATTATGCTTTGCTCAAAATTACAAAATATTTATTGTATACCAATACAACATTCCGAAAGTTTAGATAATTTAGGGGAAAAAATGCCAAACAAATAAAAAGGAAGCTTTTCTTGCATACTTGCAAGTGCATGCAAGTATTTGCAGTTTCTTATGAAATAAATGCGGAGAAATCATTTGCCAATTACATATTGATAGAATATAATAAGCAAAGAGCATAAAATATATTATTTATATAAATTCTTGCAAAATACAGGTCCATGTCATATGCATAATATGTAATGCACATGACATATTCGCCAAAAAAAAAAAAAAACCCGTATCAAATACGGACGTCTATCCAACAGGTATCGGAGATGTGCACTTACCGAAAATAGGGATACTTACTTTCGCTAAACACCTTATGTCTCTCTGGTCTGTTCTCTTGATTTTATTATATTTATAGGACATTGATCACTATTCGTTATCTTCACTTGTTCATAGAAATAAAAACGTGGTATCTGTGTTGTATTCATTACTCTAAGCAATGGCTGTATACAGACTTATGGACAGTAGATGCACATGTAGACAGTGATATGACGTCTGTAATAATATTTACAACAAATCAATATTATGGAACATAATAGCATTTATGTTTAAAGCGTATATATGTGTCATTTGCCCTATTGGGGACCTCGTATAACTTTACCCCGTTGGGGGCCTCAAGTTTGTTAGCCAATCAATGGCTTGGATAGGCACGCGATAGCTTGTGTTTTTCACACGTTAGCCTTTTCATATACATGGGATTCAGTGAATACAAATTGTAAAGCGGATCAAAGTTTTTTCATTTTGTTTAAATCGAAGGATCCAAATTTAATTTCTATAACAACAAGTAAGTTGAATGACTGTGCGGATTCGTTAACTTCAGTTACGTATCTATTCGCTCGGTTTGAGCTGGTATTTTCGGTGAACTTTCCTAGTGTTGGCGTTGGAGTGGCGTGCGTTTTGTAAACAATGGCTAATGGTCATATCATGGATGTTGTGATTTTGGGACATTCCTTCATCAGGCGATTGGATGAATTCACAATCAGAAATAAAATTTCTAATCTGAATTTGGATGCGGGTGCATATTCCGTAACAATGAGGGGTAAAGGAGGTCTACGTTTATCGCATCTATCCCAGGATGCTACAATACTTAGTTTCCCCTCCGCCATCCCAGATATTTGCTTATTCAAATCGGGGAAAATGACATTAAAGTGAATTCAGACCCTCTTAAGATTGCCACGGACATTGTCGCTGTTGCAAAATTTTTACACGAAGGAGTTGGGGTTAAACATGTGTTAATTGGTCAACTGCTGCGTCATTTACCATACGTTGCGGGTCAGCGTTTCAATTCCCAAGTCATCGCCATTAATAACCATCTACGGGTAATGACAGATAATTTACAGGGGTTGATATTTTGGCCCCATCGAAGATTTTGGCAGTATCTGTCTTTCCACGGACCTGACGGAGTTCACTTATTATCAACGCCCTCCAATTGCCAACCAATGAGAAAGTTCCTTGAGAAGCATCAGGAATGCTGTTATAATAACAGCTAAAAAAAAAAAAAAGAAAGAAAAAAAAAAGACCTATTTAAATATATCAGCTGATGATATATATCTGATACATTCATGTAATGTTTGACTTAAATCTCATACTTAACCATTCAGTATAATGTTCACTGGAATCTCATAGAGTATTGAAACATTCAGTGTAATGTTCACTTAAATCTCATAGAGTATTGAAACATTCAGTATAATGTTCACTTAAATCTCATAGAGTATTGAAACATTCAGTATAATGTTCACTTAAATCTCATAGAGTATTGAAACATTCAGTATAATGTTCACTGGAATCTCATAGAGTATTGAAACATTCAGTGTAATGTTCACTTAAATCTCATAGAGTATTGAAACATTCAGTATAATGTTCATCGGGATCTCATTTTGAAGCATCCAGTATAATGCTCACTTAAATCCTATATTGAAGTATTCAGTATAATGTTCACTTGAATCTCATAGATTATTGAAACATTCAGTATAATGTTCAGGGGAATCTAATTTGAAGCATTCAGTATAATGCTCACTTAAATCCTATATTGAAGTATTCAGTATAATGTTCACTTGAATCTCATAGATTATTGAAACTTTCAGTATAATGTTCATCGGGATCTCATTTTGAAGCATTCAGTATAAATGCTCACTTAAATCATATATTGAGGTATTCAGTATAATGTTCACTTGAATCTCATAGATTATTGAAACATTCAGTATAATGTTCAGGGGAATCTAATTTGAAGCATTCAGTATAATGCTCACTTAAATCCTATATTGAAGTATTCAGTATAATGTTCACTTGAATCTCATATATTATTGAAACATTCAGTATATCTTCAGTTGTTCACCTAAATCTCATTGGAGGCATTCGGTATAATGTTGTCTTAAATCTCACATTGAAGCATTCATATATGATTATTAGTCTATCGTCTGTTGCTGCATTACCCCTGGCAATCATACTAAGTTTGTAAACATTCAGTGTCATGTTTACTAGTAAATGCATTATACTGTTGATATATGTTACCCTGGTGCTATCCTCAACCGAGCAGTGCATTTAAGTGTTAGACATTTAGTATGTGTACTTACATCACCTATTAAACATTAAGTATGTTTACATGTCATGTGTATCACTGAGATATACTGCTTTGTGAATAGTCAGTACATGTGTACTTGAAGGTCATTTGAAACATCGAGTATAATGTATACATCTATAATTATTCTCATCTCCCTTGCTCTGTTGCTATCCTTCTACTAGCATTGCATTTTAGCTGGTAAACATTCAATATAATGTTTCCCTAAATATATACTGCATGCTTGCCTTAAAATCCTGTACAAATTCTGTAGCAGACAGCTAACATACAAAGTGTGCATTAATGCTGGTGAATACATTACATGATGGATATTTCGTAGTGTTTAGAAACATTAAGGCTTTAATGTTTTACGATACCAGACTACTTGTCATGAACTATTACACATTTAAAAGGCAGGTCAATGGTTAAGGATATTATTCCCTCTGTGGTAATTTTCAGTATAATTTTGCTGAAACTTGACACATTACATATGGGTAAAACATTTGAGTTCCTTTGAGTAGCACGACCGGGTTTTCCATATATGTATGATATATGTTTTACATATAACATAACCTGCAAATTTAAGACATGCTAAAGGAACATTTTATACATTGTTCTATTGTCCAGTAAGATATTTTTATCACTAGAAGTGAATTCATGCTGTGTGTGCATTGGTGAGGATATATATAATATAGCTAATAAGTGGCATATTCAGCTTATTCTTAATGAACTCGCTTTAATGCAAGATTTGTGTGATACTGCTGTTTATTTATGTCCCTTCATTTTCTACCTTGGACGCAAGTCTCGGTGTTCATTGCTGATGAGGCTAGTGCATATGTCTAAAAAGGTGTACATATTTGTAAGCACAGCAGCTGATTCTCATCTATGGATGATGTTAGTTCCGTTTTACATTATATAATACTACAAACTGTATGATGGGTGATAACACCTATTCATCTTCTACAGCACATCTAATTAGATTCAGTGCAGCTTACAATTTTGGTAAGATCAATCATCTCATTCTGATATTTATTGAAATAGTATTTTCAACATCAGTTGATGATAATGCTAATATGGATGTCATAATTTGAATATGTTGAGAGCAAATACTTCATGCATATGTATTGTAGGGTTAGAAAGTTTTGATTGTTTGGACTTGTAGAAAGCGTGTTGAAATTTGAGAAATCCAGTAAGGTTTATAGTTTGTGCATTGGAGATTTGCACTAAGTGTAAGTGACTTGCAGTTTTGTTTTGTTAACTAGTACATGTTAACATCCTCGTGGGTTGAATCATTGGTACAGTAACTTTGTGCACTCGCTCAGCAGACGCGTCGCGTCAGTGATGATGGCGGATCAAACGTGCAAGGCGATGGTGATAGGACATTCATATGTGCGCCGTTTGGATGTTTATTTGCAACGCCCAAGGGATTGTGTTTTGGCCACACCGTGGATTCTGTGAGTCCCTGTCATACATCGGCCCAGATGGAGTACACCTGCTATGTACAAAAGCCAATGATCAGCCCATGAGGAAGTTTCTGCGGAGTACACGCAACGCCATAATTATTAACGCCAAAGATCTCAGGCCAGTATAAACACATCAAAAATTAAATGCAAACTTGAGTTATTTTAGGCCTTGCCTATGTAGGCCATGGGTGTTATTGGTGTTTGAAACACTTTAAAAAGCATTCTTCAATATCTTCAAAGAAACATTGGGTATAATGTTTATTTACATAATTACAAAGAAGCAGTCGGTATACTGTTTCATTATTATTAGGAACATTCAGTATAATGTTTACATATTACCAAGAAGCATTCACTATAATGTTTCATTATTGCAAGGAAACCTTCAGTATAATGTTTTCAGAATTACCAAGAAGCATTCAGTATAAGGTTTACATAATTACCAGGAAGCATTCAGTATAATGTTTACATAATTACCAAGAAGCATTCAGTATAATGTTTCATTACTGCAAGGAAACATTCAGTATAATGTTTTCAGAATTACCAAGAAGCATTCAGTATAATGTTTCATTATTGCAAGGAAACATTCAGTATAATGTTTACATAATTACCAAGAAGCATTCAGTATAATGTTTCATTATTGCATGGAAACATTCAGTATAATGTTTTCAGAATTACCAAGAAGCATTCAGTATAAGGTTTACATAATTACCAGGAAGCATTCAGTATAATGTTTCATTATTGCAAGGAAACATTCAGTATAATGTTTACATAATTACCAAGAAGCATTCAGTATAATGTTTCATTACTGCAAGGAAACATTCAGTATAATGTTTACATAATTACCAAGAAGCATTCAGTATAATGTTTACATAATTACCAGGAACTATTCAGTATAATGTTTCATTACTGCAAGGAAACATTCAGTATAATGTTTACATAATTACCAGGAAGCATTCAGTATAATGTTTCATTATTGCAAGGAAACATTCAGTATAATGTTTACATACTTACCCAGAAACATTCAGTATAATGTTTACATAATTACCAGGAAGCATTCAGTATAATGTGTCATTATTGCCACGGAAACATTTAGTGTGTGGTTGCAGAGTTATATAGATATAAACTATTAGTATATATCTGTCTATATTGTAAAGTAGCAGCAGGGCAGAGTGCAAGGCCTGTGCTATAGAGATACATAAAATGCAATGTCTATTACACTGAGAGGCATTTCAGTATGATATTCCATTGTTATCAATTAACATGAGTATGATTTAAAAGTAGGGAAAGGTTAGCGGTATGACGCTACTATTACTACATATTTCCCTGACACCTACTTATGGTACTATATTTATATTCTTTGATAACTAAAAGCAGCCTCCAGATTTGGCATTTAGTTTCTTTCTATCAAGTTATATTATCTATATATTATTGTGCCTAGAGGTGTTCTTTGGGCTATTGAATTTCAGTCAAATTCAGTTATCATGAACAATAGCCCTTGTTGCGATGTACAAGTCCATTTTATTATACAGGCGAACTGCTGGATGTCATGTGGTATACTGTTTGGTGTTTACAGTAGTATTAGTTTGCCAACTTTCTCTCTCATCAAGTTTGTTGGAAGTTGACATGCCCCTTTTTTCCTTGATGCCCAGATTTACTGTGGTTGAAATAGAATGGAGTCAACTTAGCCAAAAACAATATTTAGAAATAAAACCATGATTGTGCTGCAATGTCATCAGACTGACTAAAAAGCTATCTGCTGAAATACGATCGATTTTCACAATAAGCTAAACAAAGCTATGTTGTATACATTGTGTAAGAATAATCAGAGATATAATATGTTGTATATGCCTCTTGAATAATATACATGAAATATAGATCTACAGTAAACATGTATGAGTCGATGCACGCTCGCCAGGTTGCGACACAAAATTTTGGTCTAGTGTGAGCCCTGGGAACCCATAGTGTGGGGGCTACCAATGTCCTACCTGGACCACAGTCTGTCTCTCCCATGGACACCCCCAACATTTCTAATGTGGGTTCGATTTTAGATGTAGTTTTCTCAGACAGCCCGGTTCCAAGCTCCATATTTGGAGCAGTATCCCACCCCGGTTCCGGAACATTTATTGCAAATTTAACTTCAGCAACAGCTCATATTCTGACAGCTTCCTTAACACAGGCATCTCGAGCTGCATATAGGCGGTCTTGGGACCTATTCCTGAATTACAAACCAGTTACTAACTTACCTTTGCAAGTCTCTGATGTATGCAACTTCATTGGACATTTATTTCAATCCAATTTGAGTGCAAGCACTATATCATCACACATATCTGCTCTGGGCTATGTCCACAAATTGTTCAATTTGCCAGATCCTTCTCAAGCCTTTGTAGTAAAGAAACTTCTGCGTGGTTGTCACAAATTGGCAGGGACTGTAGACTCAAGGCTACCGATAACGAAAGATATTTTAGCAAAACTTATTGCGGCTTTGTCTCATACGGTTGCAGCAAAAGCCAACTGCATATTATTAGATGCTCTGTTTAAATTATGCTTTCATGCATTCCTTCGCCTTGGGGAAGTGGTTTCAAAATCTGCAGGAAGTAGCAGTTTGGTGGTGCAGCGGTCAAATGTCGCCTTTCAATTTGAGGGTTCTTTACTGAAATCAGTGCAGATAGTTCTACATCATTTCAAAAATCAGAAACATAACAATCCTTTTGTCATTACACTTGTGAGCAGCATAGATCCAACAATGTGCCCTGTGGCAGCTCTGCATCGCTATTTATCACATTTCAAGCATTCTTCGGGACCCTTATTCCAGTTCATAGGGGAAAACCCTGTTACATATTCTTATGTCTCCACTCAACTCTATGCCGCTGCAACCTTTGCTGGTCTGAACCCAAAGTTGTACAAAGGTCATAGTTTTAGAATAGGTGGTGCTACATATGCCACAAGTCTGGGTTATTCTGAGAATCTGATCAAACAATTAGGCAGATGGAACTCTAATGCCTTTCGTCGCTACATAAGAATACCTGCGTTCAACCTTTAACTTATTTTCTACCCCATCCTCTGATTTTTTTTTTTTTTACTTGGTAGTCAGGGCGCATTCAGGTTCAGCAACAACCTTTGGCAGGTCAGTGTCTAACTGCTGCTAAAGACTGCATCACTTGCGTGCATAAATCAGTGGGCAGGTCAGTGTCTAACTGCTGCTAAAGACTGCATCACTTGCGTGCATATATCAATTGAAAATTTGGGCAGGTCAGTGTCTAACTGCTGCTAAGGACTGTATCAATTGACTGTTATATCAATTTTAAGACTTCGAGCAGGTCAGTGTTTAACTGCTGCAAAAAGTTTGGTACTATGTAAATATTTAAACAAAATAGGTTTTTTGCAAGTTGGTATCTGTTATATTTTCTTTGTAGTAATTCTTTTTTGCAAGTTGTAGAGAATTTTTTTTTCTGTTTTATATGCTACACATTGGTACTGTATACATTGCTATATGTGGTTGGTGCAATATACCTTACTGACTCACTTAGTTACGCTATCCTTTTATACACAGATATGTCCAAAGTATGTCTTGTTATATACAATATCCTTTATGTTATAGCACAGGAATGTGTCAACTTTGGTAACCATATACACTGTTAATTGCAATCGGGTCAGTATTTAACTGTTCATGTGTGATAAATGTTTATTAACTCTCCACAGTCAAACTAGTTATTTCTCTCTGCTCACCTTGGATGGCGCCGATATGATACTGTGTTTCATATCTTGTGGCCTTATTTGTTCGCCATCTTTTTGCTCTGGGTTTGTTTTGATGAATTTTTATTTGTCATCTTATAGCGTAGCATTATTTAAGTTACTTATAGCGTAGCATTATTTAAGTTATTTTGTCTTCTTTGGGGGAAATCAGACTTTGAGTAATTTAGCTTTGCAGGTACTTTCATGTAGAATGTATTATCTGATTTCCCCCAAAATCTTATGTTGAAGATTTCTTTCGTCATTTGGTATTGTAATAAATGACAAATTTTCAATCTCAATCATTCTTTGTTCAGATTTTTTATGACAGCAAAAACGAGCTACGGTGAGCAGAGTTTGGGTAATAGAAGCTGATAAACATAAAATCAATATTATGGAACATAATAGCATTTATGTTTAAAGCGTATATATGTGTCATTTGCCCTATTGGGGACCTCGTATAACTTTACCCCGTTGGGGGCCTCAAGTTTGTTAGCCAATCAATGGCTTGGATAGGCACGCGATAGCTTGTGTTTTGCACACGTTAGCCTTTTCATATACATGGGATTCAGTGAATACAAATTGTAAAGCGGATCAAAGTTTTTTCATTTTATTCAACCCTCCACCACACCAACTTTCCGTCCTCAATATGGAGGTTTACTCCGGTGCTATGCAATCTTTTTATATAGGCTTTTAATCATTTGGGTTGGCCTTATTTGTTCGCCATCATTTTGCTCTGGGTTTGTTTTGATGAATTTTTATTTGTCATCTTATAGCGTAGCATTATTTAAGTTATTTTGTCTTCTTTGGGGGAAATCAGACTTTGAGTAAATTAGCTTTGCAGGTACTTTCATGTAGAATGTATTATCTGATTTCCCCCAAAATCTTATGTTGAAGATTTCTTTCGTCATTTGGTATTGTAATAAATGACAAATTTTCAATCTCAATTATTCTTTGTTCAGATTTTTTATGACAGCAAAAACGAGCTACGGTGAGCAGAGTTTGGGTAATAGAAGCTGATAAACATAAATACTAATTGCAGCAAACTATATCTTTATCTATAGAGTTCCCCTGAATCAGATTTTAAAATTTTAGATTTGGAAGGGCAGAGACATGTATATTGAGGTTAATCTTTAACCATTTGCTATCATGAATATGTCCATCTCTGTAAATGACTACCATTCTGCGATTGTGTATAATTTCCACACAATATGTTTATTCTTAACAACCAATTGAAATATATCATATTACCTCAGAGAATAGTATTATCTTAGATTACTTTTGGGAGCTGACAACGTCACTTTTCTAAGACGTTGTCTTAGTGATGAACTTTGGGATCTACCCAAGTACCCAACACCCTTAAGAATATTGAAATGTAAGTCCATAAAAAGCATTAATATTACTTTCACTGTATAATTTCCACCATGCCCATTGCGTGGTATACCTGTTAATGTCAAGTTCTCCAAAGGAAATTTTCAAATTAACGTTTAACATTCTTCCCTTTTATGAAGATGTTTGTCACGTAAATCCCATTATCATATCGAGTTGTTAATCTGATTTACACTTAGGATGACGATTTAGTGTTTCATAAGATGCACGTTCATGATAACTGTGGTTCTCCCTAGTCTTCCTAATGTCAAAACATACGTACCTAAGCTAAAGATTTTCCATAATGCTGTTGATTATTTCTTGAATATCACTTCTTGCGTATGAAAATTCTCACAGACGGGTTCGATCGCCGGTGGCCAGATAGCTAAGTTGGAGAGCAACTGACTAGAGATTCAGGGGACCAGATTCTATTCCCAGTCTGGGCCGCTGTATTTTCTCTTTTCTGTTACAACTGTTTGTATTGCGGTAATTAAAACCGTTCATTAAAGGTCATATGAAACGATTTCTAACAATGGTATTTTACTTTAAAAACATAAAGATGGGTATGAATGAAGGTCAAATAGCGTTTAATAAAAAAAAATATTGTCTTTGGACTGATAAGAAATAAAGCTGTAAACTTGTACATAGAATGAATTTGTTACCCGCTTATCGTTCTTGATCCTGTGTGTTCGTGACGTCACAACGACCCATCGATGTAAACAATGCAATGAAAATAGTGTAGGCCTACCGTTTTGTTCAATGAAATATCTCACTGCATTTAACGGATATGGACTAATTTTTGTTTTCTGACGAACTGCCCGATTTTGTGGTTCAACAATATCAGTTTAAACCTTCTGCTTCTGCCCAATAATGGCCACCATCAACGTATTGATTATACTGCCATGTGGGTGCGCATGCGGTAAAATTTTAAAATCGGGATAAAAAGTCAGTTCGTGTAGTTTTTACATTTGTTTGATCACTGAAGACTTCAAGTGACGGTGCCGACACTGTCTCTGATGGTAGTGAGTTCCAGTCCCTGATTGTATGCGGGAAGAAGGAATATTTTCGGCAGTCCTTGTTGGTTGATGGTAGCAGATAGCTTTTGTATTTGTCGTGTGTATTTCTAGTCGATCGTCTTGGTCTTATTAGACGTCCCTCCTTTCTGATGGCAACTTCGCCATGTTCGATCTATTGATTTGACAATATTGAAATAGCGCTAAAATATTCTTGTAAGTGTAGAGTACCCTAAATGTGGTAAATTTATCTTGGATGACATTTGTTGTACTTGCGCACGGTTCTTCATAATTAGCTAGTGTTTCTTCATGTGTCCCAATTTAAGTATAAAATTCACAAATCGTTGTTTTAATGGGAGAGGGGGGTGCTTCTATATTTTTCAATCGTAAGAAATTACTTGCGTTTATAATTCTATAGCAGGTATTTACATTCTCACTTTACATTCCCGCTATTCAAATATTATTTTAATGAGAAAAAAAAATTATTTTTTTATAAGCATGTTTAGTAATATCAGTACTGATATAGTATATGGACTATAAATTATAATTTCTGAATGATACTTCATGAATTTCTTTTTGAATTTCAGAATTAAAGGTTTATTTACAATTTTAATTCAACTGAATTTTACAATTAATAATAAGAAAATAAAAACTACACACTTTTGGGATACTTGTGTAGGTACATGTATATTACACGTATATAGGTCTAATAAACATGAAACTATACGAATAATGTTGACTGATAGAGTTTGTAATGTAGATAAAATATGAAAATAGAATATATTTATTCAAAGTTCACGTTCATTGATGAAATGTTTGTTTTTTTGGGGTGATTACAATGATTTATTATATACCCATCAATGTATCGTTTGTTGATACTGTGGATTTCACAGCGTGTGATCCGGTTTTCCGGATCACCACACTGTGGTTTTCTGATTCCGTATCAGTATCCTCTGAAACTGATGCCGTCACAATGACGTCACAATGCAACAACGCAACGTTATTTGTGGAAAATGTTGACCGCGTCACAAACGAACCTGCGTATACAAAACATAATTTCATGGTATGTCTGTGTTTTTGATCATTTGGATTACATTTATTATCTTATAAATGTGGATTTAAAATGCACAAGGGGGTATATAATAAATTTATCATTAGTACAGTAACTTGATCCGAAGAGTTGGATCACGTCTCGTTGACAGGCGCGGATCATCAGATCAAACTCGACGCTTCGCGTCTCGTGTGATCTGATGATCCGCGCCTGTCAACTCGACGTGATCCGACTCTTCGGATCAAGTTACTGTAGTAATAATATATATATATCCAACCTTTGTGTAATTTAGTAATACATACCAGTGTCTTCGCTTTAACTAAGCGGTTGACTTTAATTTATATTTTGATTTGTCTCAGTCTTTGGAAAATGTAAAATTATTGGCACAGCGTCTGATTTGAAATTGATATATTTGTGTCCACATTGTTTGGCTACCGACGGATGTACTGAAGTACAGTGTTCATGGTAACACTGAATCCATCGCGTCGGAGATTTTGTATACCAATATATATTTTTCTTCTAAATCTGGTATCCCTTGGGAAGAGGTATATATGCACCCTCTTCTACAACCTAACACATGTACTACAATTAAATGCAGCACACTTTGGCATTTTTCAAAGCTATGCAGTTTTAAAATACTTCGTTATAGCATGTTATAAGGCCTAGTTGTTTACATCACTGTGGGTCTTTTTGACGTCATCAGCAAGGGAGATCAGCCGCGATCAGCAAAAATAATTTTCGTGATCGAGTACATTTGATCAGCTGTTATGACGTTATAATGCATTGAATAAAAAAAAATTAAAAATGAATTATTGTTTAATAAACCTTGAATAATGAATTCCCATACATAACTCAATTTCTTCAAATATCGTTTCATATGACCTTTAATAGTATAACATCATGGCATGTAGCATGTTTTTATTCATGTGACTGATCACTAAGATTATTAGTCTGGATCCCCTACCGACGAAGTCGAAAGGGACTTTAGGTTTGCGCTCCGTCCGTCGGTCTATATGTCCGTCAGTCCTGCAAATCAGTTTTCCGGATTTTTTTATGTTCTTGCAGATATTCATTTGATATTACCAAATTGGTACATTGCTTTGCCATAACAAGTTACAGATCAAGTTCGAGTTTCATCTCGGTCCATTGATTTTTCACTAAGTGTAATAGTACATGTAATAAGTTTTGACAATCAATTACTGACAAATATATGTTTTTATATTCATACATATTTACATCTTGGCTCCACTTTTTTGGCACACTGTTTTTCCCTATGATAGCTCTAAAACTTCATTGTTATTTCGGATTTCAAACATTTCGGTTGAGCATCACTGAAGAGACATTATTTGTCGAAATGCGCATCTGGTGCATCATAATTGGTACCGTATAAGTTTTGCATCCACCCCTTTATTTACACCACTACACAAAGGTACACTTACAATTTATATACCTTGGGGGCTTTGGTCATGGATCTGAGTGTGTTCATTTTGTATGAAGGGTTTTTATTGGTCAGTAATTGTCAAGTTGCATTTGGTTGGTTTTCTCGGTTCTATAGTTTTACCACCAGTTTTGAGCAATATTAATATTATTCAGAAGCGAGGTAGACATTTGAATAGACGTTGTTTTTTAAAAAGAGTTTAATACTGACAGCAGACTGCAAAATCCTTGATTTCTGGTAAGTAACATACTACTAGTTAATTAAAAGTCTATTCTGTATATTTGCAATATAAACTTCCCATTTGCACTTTTACTAAATGACTGAATGAATGAGTCAAAATTATTCCTTATAATGATTAAAGAATTCAGTTATATATATTACTATATTGTAAGGTGATACAAATCAGTTTACATAGATTTAATGCTTATCAAAAGTATTTGATGACTTTGTTCAAAATGAGCAATTAGATAGTCAGTTTAATTTATGAAAGTGATTTTACATTGTACATACATGGTACTTTATTGAATTATAGAGTCAATCCTTGAACCTGATAATATTGTCCGAGCTGTAAATTCACTGAGGGAAGCTTCTTCCCATAGAAGGGTATGACAATATTATTGTTTTATTTCATTAATTACTTTTTATTCATATTCACCACGGGAGAAATACTATTTTGCAAAATGATGTATCTTTAGAGTTATCTCCCTTATAATAATAATAATAATAATAATGTCTATTTAAACAGGATAGCACAATTAGTTTAAAACTAGTTTACATTGTGGTCCTGAAAACATATATACAGAAAGCAGTATTATACAGATACAATATAAAATAGTATATGAAGGTATGTTGTATACATACATGTATGCTATTTACATATTTAAAACTGAAAATAAAACAAAATAAATAAATAAACAAACAAAAATAAAACTGAAAATAATCAAAAACAAATCTATATGGTTTTAATTTCCCGAATGAAAAAAAATTCTAAGATAAGCGGATTTAAAAGTTTCCAATGTTGGGTAATATTTTAAAAATTCTGGCATATTATTCCATAACTGCGAACCGTAAATTGTAAAAGATCTTCTAAAATATTGTGTCTTTGCTCTCTGGATATATAATGAATTACTTTGACTTAATCTGGTAGATCTACTGCTAATTTCATGAACATACTGAAAAACATCTAAATAATCGGGGGTTAGACTATGTAAAACTTTGAAGACAAGAATGATAGTTCTATATACAAAATAGTCTGACAGAGGCATCCATCTAAGTTGCTGCATCATTTCTGTTGTAGGTGTATAAACATTTCTATTTAAAATCACTCTAGCAGCTCGCCTTTGAAGTTTGCATAATTTGTAAAGACCGTCCTTGTTTTTCATATTGCCCCAAACAGTACAACAGTAGTTCAAATGAGGAAAAACAATTGTAATCAAAATTTTCAGTAATGATTCAGTTGACAAGAATGAACATATCTAGATAACACACCTATTTTCTTGCAAGTTTTTTTGGTTAAAATTTCAACATGTTCAGACCACGTGAGACATCTGTCAATATAAACACCAAGTAGTTTTGCACATGACACATTTTCGATGGCGATATTGTCCACTTTTATCGAAAGTTTTCTACAATTTCTTAATCTTTTTTCTGTACCAATTATCATGCACTGCGTTTTCTTGAGATTGATTGTAAGTTTGTTTTTATCCATCCATTCCAAAGTATTCTTAAGATCCATATTATGTAATTTGTTTTCTATAACATCTATACTTTTATCCGAGATATCTTGGGTTGTATCGTCCGCATACATATGGGCTGCAGAGTATTGTAAGCAATCTGGATAGTCATTTACATATAGAATAAAAAACAAAGGACCAAGTATTGATCCTTGAGGTACTCCTATTGTAATATCTAGTTTGTCGGACTGAATTCCATTCCATGCAAGGTGAAGATAACGAACAGTGATCAATCTCATAACTCCTATAAGCAATAGAAAATAGATAGTTGCGCAAACACGGACCCCTGTACACACCAGAGGTGGGATCAGGTGCTTAGGAGGAGTAAGCATCCCCTGTTGACCGGTCACACCCGCCTTGAGCCCTATATCTTGATCAGGTAAACGGAGTTATCCGCAGTCAAAATCAGTGTGCCAAGAACGGCTTAACAATCGGTATGAAACACGTTAGACAGCATTTGACCCAATGCGAGGTTGTATTGACGAACTAGATCGTTATAACAACCATAGAATTGGCGAAATGCTGACTTCAATCGAGGCTGTTCAAACCCCTGTATCATCAACTTGTTTGTCAGTAGTTTACCTCGATTTAAAAACTGACTATACGCAGAACAAGCTCTTCCATATCGAATCAGTTGAGATATATAAACACCATATACAGGTGATAATGGAATATTGCTACATAAATATGGGAAGTTGACGATGGAGAAGCTGAAATCATCCCGTTTGTCATACAGTTGAGTTGTCAGTTTGCCGTTAATGTCTACTTTCAATAAAATATCTAAGTATGAAGCAGAAGTGGACGACTCTGTGGTGTCCTTTATTCCGAGCTCATAGGGGTATATCAAATCGACATATGAATGAAAGCTATTATTGCTAATACACAAAACGTCGTCGATATATCTAAATGTCGAATTGAAGGCCACAGCGAGAGATTTTTTCTTCTCGCGTAGAAGTTTTTGAATAAATTCTGTTTCATATGAATATAGAAACAGGTCAGCTAACAAAGGAGCACAATTCGTACCCATGGGAATTCCAACGGACTGTTGGAAGACCTGATCACCAAAGACCACGAAGATATTGTCGATGAGGAACTTTAGCATATTTTTTATTTCAACTTCAGAGTACTTGTGCGTGGAATCAGAGTGGTGTTTAACAAAGTATGTTTTTGAATGACTGATCACTAGATATGAATATTTCCGTTTTCCGTTTTTGTTGAAGAAGCAACTGTCTATGATGCCAAAAAGCCTAGTCTTTACTTTATCGTGAGGAATGGTCGTGTATAGTGTTGAAAAGTCATAGGTTTTAATGTTATTGATTTGGGGAAAATTCTGCGATTTCAAGTTTACTAGAATCCACATTTGATTAACACCACTTCTGGCATATGTAGTCGCACAGTAAGTTTGAAGTTTCTCCTTCACAGCTGTTAATATTTTCGTGAGGAGCAAAGATAGGAGCTTGGTAGAGCACTTACTGGATCCAGCAATGTATCTTTGTTTGTAAGGGTTTTTATGTAGTTTAGGAATCCGGTATAGGTACGGTAACTCATATTCAGTCGACCCATTGACTGGGATATTAAATGTGTCTAAAACTGAAGCATGGTTTTGAAGAATTTCATCTAACACATTGTGATCTATTTGTCAAATTTTCACATATTCCAAAAGACAGTAGTTTGTAAAGTAATACGTCATGATTTACCGTGTCAAAAGCTTTACTTAGATCTACAAATAAGACACCTGTAAGTTTTCCATTGTCAATGTTTCGTAACCATTTTTATACGCCCGTCGAAGTATGGCGTCGTCCGTCCGTCTGTCTGTCCGGACCTTGTGGGCAGGATACAGACTGAACCATAATCCCTAGGACTTTACAACTTGGTACATTTGACCACCATGATGAGAGGAAGATGCCTATTGTTTTTCAAGGTCAAAGGTCAAGGTCGTAGTATCACTTATTAGGAAAACCTTGTGGGCAGGATACAAACCGAACCGTAAGCTCCAGGATATTATAACTTGGTATATTTAATCACCATGATGAGAGAAAGATGCCTATTGTTTTTCAAGGTCAAAGGTCAAGGTCGTAGTATCACTTATTAGGAAAACCTTGTGGGCAGGACACAAACCGAACCGTAAGCTCCAGGATATCATAACTTGGTATATTTGATCACCATGATGACAGGAAGGTGCCTATTGTTTTTTAAGGTCAAGGTCGTAGTATCACTTATTAGGAAAACCTTGTGGGCAGGATACAAACTGAACCGTACGCTCCAGGATATTATAACATGGTATATTTGATCACCATGATAAGAGGAAGATGCCTATTGTTTTTCAAGGTCAAGGTCGTAGTATCACTTATTAGGAAAACCTTGTGGGCAGGATACAAATCGAACCGTAAGCTCCAGGATATTATAACTTGGTATATTTGATCACCATGATGGCAGGATACAAACCGAAGATGATTTGGCCTGGTTACTAATCTGGTATAGTAAGTTGATAGACTTGTGTTTTAAATATTACATTTCAGTATACTGTATCTGTACTTATACTTTAGCACTAACTGTTTCAAGCAAAGGTGTGTGTTATATTAGCATTTTTATGAAGTAGCGCATTCTAAGGCTATATCCCTCTTTATATCTTGATATCCATTTCTACAAGCATAATAATGAATTAGCTCACAGAGGACAGTGCTAACTTCACTCAAATATGAATCCCACTAAAATATGTTTTCCTTGAGCAAAATCTACGGGCGTATTATGCCACGTTGGCGTTGCTCTTGTTCAATTATACTACGAAGAGCTGTTTCGCATGAATGCTTGGGTCTAAAACCAGACTATTTTTCATTGATAAGATCGTGATGTATTAGGTATTCGTAAAAATAATTGTGAACATGCCTTTCAATAATTTTGCTGAGAATAGGCAGAACAGACACTGGACGGTAGTTATTGACCCAAAAAATTTCACCAGTTTTATACAGTGGGGCAAGCCGTGCATTTTTCCACTCATCAGTAAACACATTCGACTTAACTGAACAATTCATGATATGTGTTAAAATATCTCCTATTACATGAATGCTAACTTTTAGAAGTTTAACAGAGACATCGTGTAAACCAGTAGATTTTTAGTTAGACATAGACAAAACCTCAGAAATAACAAAATGCTCGTTAATGAGAGGTATTGAAAATGAACCTTTCGGCATTTGTTGATTAACACTGGGTAAAATATTGTCAAATTTAGCTGCATATTTGTGCCCGATATTAGTGAAAAAGTCATTAAATTTATTTGCAATTTCGTGAGGGCACGTGGTTGTCTCTCCGTCGACTTCTAAGTGTGATGTTGAGGACTGAGTTCGCTTCGAAGGTAGAAATTCCTTTATGCGGTCCCACATAGTTTTAGGTTTGGCGTGTACTTGATCGATAGCCTCGTTCACAAAGTCGCGGTTCGCACTGTTGATTTGTACTCCGACCCTGTTACGTGCCGCTTTGTACGCTTTCCAATTTGCATCTGTTTTGGATTTAAGGGTTTTCCGATGTAAATAGTCACGTTGTCGCATTTCCGATAAAATACTGTCGTTTATCCACTTTTCTGAGTCTGCTTAAATGCGCCTTTCTCTCATAGGAAAGTGTTTAAGGTAGTTTAAGCTACCTTAAATGATAAACTTATCTTGATGGGAATCAGTAGGATTAAATATCGTTTAGCATAGGCTTTGGTTGTTAAGTTAGTATTATATCGTTGTTTTATCATATTTCAGGGCTATCTTTAGTGATATACTGTCAAGTCCAATCGCTCTGTCCGAATAAATATATATTGAGACCTGAACACTACAAGCGTTTCGTTACTCATTCTTGTTGGGAGAAACCCTTGGCCTAGCAATATGTCCCGTCTAATGACGGACGTATAAAAACTGTTTACAATCATACACATATAATTTTGATAATAAAAACAACTCCATTTTCATCATTGTTTTTGCCTGCAAAATTCTACCGCTAGGGTCCCCGAGCTGTAGACCCGTCTTTTGTTGCAGTTTTCGGAGAAAATAGGCAAGGAATGCAGCCATGCCATACATGGTTTTTTAGTTGAATACTTGTTTAAGAGAGCGGTAGTAAATACATTTGCATCGCATATTCCCTGGAAGCTCAAAAGGCTGACATTCTCAGGGGGTGCCATTCGTGTGTCATTTGAAGTTAAGTATCGTGTGTTATTAATAGTATACAGAGGTCGTAACTTATTTATAGTGCTTGTGGTCACAAGCTGAAGGTGAAGTACCACAATGCCTGGCGCTAAGGGCCGTAGCAGTAAGGGTTCTTTATCGCGTCAACGCCTGTCGCGACACGGGAACTACGTTTTTAAGGTCATATCCGAAAGACCAGTGATTGCCGAAAGAGCAATCACTACCTATTTGCCTATTTTAACGTCTTAGGTTTGACGCGGCCATGGCACGAGCGGGGCTCGAATTCACGACCTCCCAGTTACGAAGTTAACACTCTACCACTGAGTTACCGCGATAATAGATTTAATTTAGTTTTAATAGATTGATTAATTGTATATTGTTTAACGTCCCTCTCGAGGATCTGTCACTCACATGGAGACGTCATCCCTGTCCGTGTAGGGTTGCAAATCAGCCACGTGATAATCTGTGCCACGCTGATGCTCGAAATACTTGTCTGGCCTCACGGTATTGTCGACTACATGTATACACACCAAATAGGGGAGACGGGGCAGCCCCTTCATTTTCCTGTTGCTACGTCCCAGTATTATTTGGATTTTAATCGACAATGAATACATTTCAACATTCTCTCTCTCTCTCTCTCAATGGCAGGAGTTCAATCTATTTTATCTGCATGATCTGCACTTCATGTATCAAAGTTATTAATTTTCCTTCGAAAGCAAAATTTAAAAAGTAAACATCTCTTGAGAATACGCCTATGGTAGGCGTCTATAAATAGCCCCACGCACGTCAGGGGATTCACGTTGACGTATACATGTATATAAATAGCACATTGTTGTGGGATTTAAATATCATGAATAAAGGAAAGCCGTATCAATTCGGGTAATAATTCTTTATTTTCAAGGCTGAGGGTAACCATTTAAAACGCAGTTTTCTACCCTTGCCTTCCAATATCCATGGGGAAAAGGACTGAACATACTGGAGACACATCAGTGTTTAATATTCATCAACAAGTTTAACAGATAAATTATTTTTTCTTTGAAAAAAGGGACCACAAGCTACAGCTAAAAAGGGGAAGTCCTTTAGGCCTATGCTCAGCGTTATTGGCTATTGAGCAGGTAGGGATCTTTTATCTTGCCACACCTGGTGTAACACGGGACCTCAGTTTTTGCAAACTCATCCGAAGAACCACCCCATTTACTCGCCTCTTACGACAAGCAAGGGGTACTGGGGACCTGTTCTAACCCGGATTCGCAAAGGCATTTTAAAAGAAGATGGCATCTTATTGTATATTTCAATGTAATAAACCTCTTCCGAAATATCACTGTGCTAATTTTACTCGAATATCCATTTCTGTAATACTCGTTTTCCCTGTTGAGTAATCCAGGGATGTCTAAATGATATGTTTTATTTTAAAGACTAGTTTTGCGCTGTACAAATGTGTTACGTAAACCATGAATTTTCTTTCAATGTTCTATGATGCTATTTGAAAGAAACATTCTGAGAGTATTGCATAGCAATACATAGTACTCTAGCGGAGGAAAGGGCCTCCGTGGCCAAGTGGTTAGAGCATCGCGCTCAAAATCACACGGCCTCTCACTTCTGGTTGGCGTGGGTTCGAATCCCGCTCGCGCCGATAAGTGAGAAAGTTTCCCAGTTTACTTTCGGAAGGTCGGTGGTCTCTTCCCAGGTACATTGTATATGGGTTCTCTCCACCAATAAAATCTAGGCGCCACCAGATAACTGAAAAATTGTTGAGTGTGGCGGAAAACATCAACACAACTAACCAACCCTACCGGAGGCAAAAATTATTGGACCACAACAATATTCGAATTTCATTATGAGACCAAGGATTTGGTGAAAGGGAAGATTGGGAAACCAAGATAGGATTGGTTGGAAATCAACTACTATTCAGGTACAAAACCTTCAAAATCGATCTGTAACTTGTTATGGCAAAGCAATGATGATGTACTGAATATCAAATGAATATCTGCAAGCACATTAACAGAGAAAACTGATAATTCATGTTATTTTTTTAAGTCCAACGGCCATAATTAAGTGTAAAATCAGCGGACCGAGACGAAATTCGAACTTGATTGGTAACTTGTTAAGGCAAAGCCATGTATCAAATGAATATCTGCAGGCACATAAAAAAGTCAGGAAAACTGATAATTCATGCTATTTTCGAAGTCTTGGGTCATGTTTTCCGGACTTTTTTCCATAACTGATGCATGTACAACTTTGAAATTTGGTCACAATATCTTCCTCAAGTATTGTAAGAGTGAGTTTGCATTTCAGCTGGATTAGTCTGTCCGTCCGTGACCTACATTAGGACTAAAAGTAGGTCAAATAGTTTTCCGAGTTGTTTTTGATTATGGATACCGATATTGCCCTGATATTTAGTCATAGTCTTCCTCTCGGAGGAATACAAGTTCATTTGCATTTCAGCTGGATTGGTCCATCCTTGACCTACTTTTTGGAAAAAATAGGTCAATCGGTTTTCCGGGCTTTTTTTCATTACGGATACAAATATTGCCCTGATATTTAATCAAAGGCTTCCAGTTAGAGGAATACAAGTTCAGTTTGCATTTCAGCAGGATTGGTCCATCCTTGACCGACTTTTGGACTAAAAATAGGTCAGACAGTTTTCTGAGCTTTTTTTTCATCACGGATACAGATATTGCCCTGATATTTACCCAAAGGCTTCATCTCGGAGGAAGACAAGTGCAGTTAACATTTCAGCTGGATTGTCGCACTACGACCTACAGTACTTTAGGGGTAGAAGTAGATCAAACAGTTTTCCAGATTTTTAGGTCACCTGAGTAAACTCAGGGGACCTATTCAATTGATTTTCGTCCGTCGTGCTTTAACAATTGAGCATTTTAAACTTCTATTTACAAAACAAATATCCATGGGAGCTATATATAATCATAGAAGAAGATTCAACAAATGTTCAATAGAAAATCAGATGAAGTATACTCAGCTCAATAATTCATACAACTGGTATGTATGGCACTATATACAAATACAAGTTATTCTTAATGCACATATTATATAACAAATTTATGGATCATATTGTACATTTTTAAAAAAAAATACTCTCATGTCAACACTTTACAGGAAAAAAAATAATAAACACTGTTTAATATGTATGTAACATAACACATACATAAAAGATTAATGTCTCATATATAGTCATGTCAACAATTATCAAGAAAATATCAACATTCAACAATTTCCTTGCAGTAACAACATATCACAAGAAGCTCATCATATGCCAAGAAGAAAGAAAACAGGATTATACTAGCAGGGTGAGTAAAAAAAAATGAGTTGTAATTAAACTTATTTACGAAATACTGTACATTCATGTATCATGTATACAAAATGTGTAAGCTTTTACATCCAAGTAAGTAACAACACTGAGCAAACTCATTGCAATAATTAATTAATAGATTTAAAGATGTACAGTAGTAAATTTCACTAATCCTGGTTTGTAATATTACTGAAGATAATGTACAGAATGTTTTTACTTTAAATACCGTGTTTAGAACGTTATTTGACATAAAAATTGCTTTACCTGTATACCTACTACCAAAATCTTACGGATTAATATCTTAAATTTCTTCTGATCAGGTCTGAAGAGGTCTTCTAAGGGAGAGGTATGCTCAATGGAATGGGAAGGATTCCTCGGTCTGGGTCGCTGTCTGGCAGGCTGGTAAACTACAGACTTAATAGCTGGTGGAGGAGGGGACTTCCGACGGCGCATAGTCTGGGGCCTCTCTCCTTCTCCAGGACGGAGGTGAATGCGCTGAGAAGCAGGGTCATCCAGCTTTTCACGGAACAGCCTCTGGAGATCCAAGATGACGGATGTGTTGTTCCGGAGGGCACGCTCCTGCCTCTCGGCAATCTCCTTGAGCCTTGACACCTCATCCTTGTAGGGGGTGGTGTTAATTCCTACATCCTTGGTGCATTTAGACGTTTCCTGGTCAGTGTCAAACTAACTGGTATCCTCAAAAACAAGAAACTCTGACAGAATACTTACATCCTCCTTAGCAAGCACTGTTGAACTACTGGGAACCGTGGATGTAGACTCAGACGATACAACAGGCTCAGCTACAGGTAGACAGAAGGGTTCAGCTGGAGGCACAGATGCAGGAGTATCAGGCACTTCAGGGAGACAGCCACCAACATCAACAGGAGTGTCAGCAGACACAGGTTCACCGAAAGAGACAGTTTGGAGCCACAACTGGGACAACAGCTGAAGTTCCACTGGGAGGGAAAGTGGACGGCAGAATGGCACGCACTGTTACAGGGGTGGATGGAATAACCTGAACCTGTGTAGTGGCTGGAACTCGGCGCTTCCTCTCCCAGTAGGCTGCAGAGTCCTCAGTAGACAATTGCCGTATCATGGTAAATACTACCTTGCTCTCCTCCCTGACGTCAGCTGAAGAAGGAAGGGGAACAACAGAAGATCCCTTCAATGCTGAGTGCAAGGAATGCCACTGAGGATGCTTCTGGAAGTTAGTGTAATCATAATGACAGTATCCACATATTGGACACATATAGGGCCACTCATCAAAAGTGAGATGTTTAGAAAATACATGTCTTAAGGCATAATGCCGTTCTCCTCTAAGATGGCACAAACAGCATTCCCACATTCTCCCACTCTTTCCAGCTGAAGAAATAGACATCTTGAAAGTCTGCAAGAAATAACTGCACAAAGTAAGAACAGTAATACTGGTTGACATAAAATATGAAATCTTTCATGTTAAACATTTTAAACATGTAAAACCATTCTACATGTAGTAACAAATAACAATATTAACATTCCCCGTCCATCCCTTTTTGATGAATATTAAGAATTGTCATGATTTGTTGTTAAACACAAATTATATTGAAAAGACAACAAATCATTTTCTAAATATATTTTTAAAAACTTTATTATTACAATAGGCACTATAACTTTAACAAAACAGTAAATATGCAATTTACTGTAAATTTATGTCTTGTTTTTCAATTTCTCTGACAACTTCAGTGCCCACTTTGGTGGCATACATCCATTGTAGGGAATTAGCTTGTTATGATTGACAATTTTGCACTCGCCACGAGCGTCCAATTGAATCTCAAATACTAGGTCACTGAAAACTTTCAGTACTACAAAGGGTCCTACGTAAGCTTTTCTTAATTTTGGACATTCACCATCCTTGACCTTTTCATTTAGTAACCACACAATATCTCCAGCTGCATATTTATGAATCAGTACTTTTGAATTGTAGATGTCTCTTTGTCGTTTTGTAGATTTGTGCAAGTGTTTCCTGGCAATTTCATGAGCATGGTAAAGTTTAGACCTTATTTCTTCAGCAAAATCTCCATAAGATGAAATTTCTTCTCCATTGGAAGCTAAAGAATGATGTGTTGCCTCATATGGCATTTGGATCTCTCGACCAAACATCAATAAGTTTGGGGGTAAGACCCATCGATTCATGACAAGTTGATCGGTAGGCTGATGTAAGGCAGTTGAGATGAAGATCCCACTCTTCATGGTCATCTACTATGAAAGCTTTAATCATTCGAATAAGAGTACGATTGAATCTCTCAACCATCCCACTACATTTAGGATTACGTGCAGTTGTTCTAGTTTTCTTGATATGCAGCAAAGAACACAGCTCTTTGAATATACACGATTCATAATTACGACCTTGATCTGAATGAATAATCAGAGGGCATCCATATCTAGTGATGATTTCATTTAATAGGACGTTTGCTGTAGCTGCAGCAGTTTGGTCAGGAACAGGACATGCTTCTGCCCATTTAGTAAAATAATCCATTACAACAAGTATATAACGATTTCCTCTATTTGTAACAGGTAATGGGCCAATAAAGTCAGTGGCAAGACATTCCCTTGGAGCACCATATGACATCTTTCCAAGAAGAGCTTTGGGTTTCTGTATTGGAGGTTTGTTCATGGAACAGTTTTCATATGATTTTATAAATATCTTGACTTCCTCTTTCATTTCAAACCAATAAAAATGCCTAGTGACTCTAAATTTGGTTTTCTTTATGCCTAAATGGCCGGATAATAGTGAGCAATGGCACATGTTCAGAATTTCTTTCTTCATGCATTTCGGAACTATTAACTGTTCTATGATTTCACCAAGTGTTGTAGTAATACACTTGTACAAAACATCATTTTTGACCACTAATCCCATAAACTCAGATACTGTCTTGTAGTAGTTGAGAAACAAGTTGCATCTTCTTTCTTGGGTCTTTCATTCTTTACTTTCCATTGTAGGACTGGAGAAATATCGGGATCTTTAAGTTAGCAGTTTGCAGAGCTGCAGAAGAATATTGACTCTGCCAGATAGTACAGTCTGATAATGCAGTTTCCTGATGTTTTTGTCTTGTAGTGACCTTCCATGCAACAATCTCTGATTGTTCAGGAGACAAAGGTATGGAAGCTAGGTTTTCTGCTCTCAATCGGCACTTTTTACATGGTCTACATTTGAGTATGTCCATATTATCTGCTGATGAACAAGTGCAGTCTCTTGGATTAGGACATCTAGATAAACTATCTGCGTTTCCATGTTTTGTTCCTTGTCTATATTCAACCTCAAAATTATATGCCGACAGGATTTCTATCCATCGAGCAATTCTACCCTTTGATTCTTTTAATTTGAAAAGCCACACCAAGGCCTGGTGATCAGATCTAACCATAAATGGGTGACCAAGTACATATTGTCGAAAGTATTCTATGAATTACTTTACGGCCAAAAGTTCCTTATCAGTCACGCAGTAGTTTGTCTCTGCTTTGTTAGGTGTTCTGCTGGCATAGGCTATTACTCGCTCACGACCATCTTGAAATTGACTCAATACAATTCCTATGCCTACATCACAGGCATCTGTGTCTAAAATAAATTGTCCATGATTGGGATTAGGGTATCCCATAATTTCTGGTCCAGTTAATATTGTTTTAAGTTTCTTGAAAGATTCTTCACATTCTGAGGTCCATTGAAAAACTTCTTTCTTGTCAAATTTGTAATTGGTTTGGCAATCATGGAAAAGTTTCTAATAAATCTCCTGTAATAGGATGCCATTCCCAGAAATTGGCGTACCTCCATAACATTTTTCGGGGTCGACCAATTAATTATTTTTTCAACATTTTACTTGTCAGGTGATATCCCCTTTGTATTCACCTTATGACCAAGAAATATTACCTCAGGTTGAAACAATTCACACTTCTCTGGTTTAAGTTTCAGTCTAGCCTCTCTAAGCCTATCCAACACTTGTTTAACTCGGTGACATGTTCATCAAAAGTTCTGCTGAAGATGATGATATCATCTACATATATTAATCAAGTTTCCCATTTTTCTTTCTAACAAGTACTAATGGTGAGGCCCAAGGGGAAGTTGATGGTCTGATGATTCCCTTTTCTTGCAACTTCATGATGGCATCTCTTTCTTCACCAGCGAGAGCAATTGGGACTCTTCGTGGTGGTTGTTTGAAAGGTGGTTGTTTCCCTGTGTTTATTTCATGTTCTGCCAAATTAGTATTTCCTAAATCCCATTCATCTTTTGAAAACACATCTTGATAGTAAAACAGTAGCTTTTTAAATGTTTGTCTTTCTTCTTTAGACAGTAATTCAGATGAACTCTTATAAAGGTCTTTAAGTGCTCTGGAACCTTGATTTCGTTAATTGCAGGAAGTTTATTATATCCTGTAACATTACTCTCAGCTACTTTTCTAACACCACTCTTGGATACATCATCCACTAGGGTCATGACTTCTTCAACAGCTTCGCCAGTTCCCAGAACTGTATCTTGATAAACTGTCTTGGACTCCTTGAAAGGATTCATAACTCGGACAGGAACAGTAATCCTCTTTGCGATGTTTATCATTGCTGGCGCCAATAGCAATAATTTCTCAGAAAAAGTAGGCGAAGGTTCTAGCAATAGATTTTCATTCTCAGTACTTTTGTCAACAATTCTCTCAATAGATGCAGTAATAATTGCTGCACTCATTGGTGGGATGGTAAATTCATCTGCATCCCACATTCTTTTCTCCAGCAGTAATACATGGAATACAGTGATCTTGCAACTGTATAACAACCTTTGAAAGTAAAATATCAGCTCTACCATCCCTTTCATCCATCAAAATATCTATTCCTAAGAGAACATCATCTTCTATATCAGCTACAAGTAGTTTCCTTGTCAGTTTAAATGGTCCTAACTCCAGTTTAAAAATGCCATTTCCATAGACATGTATTAAAGATCCACCCGCTCCCTTTAACGCTGAACTTCCGGTCAACATCGACATGTTGTCTTCTGAAATTTCTTTATACAATTTGTTTGACAAAATACTGGTAGATGCACCAGTATCAGCTGTAAAATGAACAACTATTCCATTAATTCTTCCCTCAATGTATATCCCATCTGTGTCTGGTAATCGTCGATTAGTTGAAAACGGAAAAACAAAATCATTTCCCAAAGTTGTGGGGTCTCTACTGTCCGTCTGTCGGTCAGTTGTCTCACTAGCCATCTCTTGACCCTCAGAAATGGCTAATGACCATTTAAAGGATAGGGTCTAACAACAGGCTGTTGAGTCTGGCTGTGGGGTATTTTCAGAGGACATTCCCTAGCATAGTGTTCATTTTGTTTACAGCAGTAACAGACAATGGTAGATAATCTATTGTCACCATGTTCAATTTTCATGTGGTTTGTCACTTGCTGTGGTTCTTTGGTTCTGTTTTCAGCTAAAATTTCAGTCTCCTCTTTTGTACCGTATTTCTGCTTGTAGAACTCTTAATTCTTTGTTTAATTTTCGCAACTGTACTTCTAAGTCATTATTTCTTTGCTTGTCTTCTGTCTGCTTTGCTGCATTTCTGGTCTGACCTTCCTTTGAAAACTTCTTAAAGGCTTCACTTCTGGCTTCAGTTTTCTGTCCTTTGACTTGTCTCACCATTTTGTGCTTGTTCTTCTGTGCTCGACCAGTCTCTTCAAAATTTACAACCTGTAAGGCTGCTTCGTCTATATTCTCCTGTTCTTTGACATATTCCACATGAAACTGGGCATCACTGTCTGCCAGACCATCTAAAAATCTTCTTAACAAATCTTCTTCTCTCGTCTCAGAGTTCCTCTTGGGGTGTGCTTTATCATACAAGCGTTTTAATTAAGCAGCGTAATCCTCAACCTTTTCTCCAGGTTTTTGTTGCCGGTTACTAAACTTGGAAATAAAGGTCTTTCTAGTTTCGACGACTCGAAATCTGTTGTTTTTAAAATTCCTCTGTTAGTTTCTTGTAGTTTCTACGGGTAGATTTGGTTAATTGGCCATATACAAATTCTGCTGCTACCCTATGAAATCGTGGTAATAACAAGTTTTTCACTCCATCTCCTCCGTTCGGCAGTCTCCTCAAATCTTGCGTACCAAATTTTCCAATCCTCATTGTCATTAAAGGGAGGTAACTTTACTCTGGATTTGGTATCGTGATCTATGGCTGAAGAAGCATCATCACCGGACTCTGTTTTTTCCAAGTCTGAGTCAAAGTTGCATTCGTACCAAAATTTATTGGTCACTGACCTATTATGCTGCAATTTGATTGACAGTTTCTGTACTGCTTTTTCTACTTCAGCCTGAATTAGCTGAGCAATGTCTGGGGTTGATGTCACATTGTGGATCTGCATAGGAGCACCATCGATTGGAATTTGATAGCTTGGAAAATGATGGCTGTGGTGGTGGTTTGGGGCAATATTCTGGCTTCTTCAAAGGGCACAATTTGTGGCTGAGGCATTTTGAACCACTTGAGTTGATGGGTAGTTAGTGGGGAAACCCATACTTGAAGCAACAGGTGTGTTACCCGAAGATGTAAGAACAGGAATATAACCTGTACAAACAGCAGGTAACGTACTTGCTGATGAGGAAACTGGTAAAAACGGACCAGTATGAGATGTGACAGGCACATAGCCTGTATTGTGTGCATTGGACATTAAATTGACTGATCCTACTGTGCCAACATTGGTTCTAGGTATTGAGCTGTTTGGTATATGTCTTGACTGATTGATGTGAGGTGGCTCTTGAAAATGCATGAATGTAGTGCTTGTCATCGATGGGCTGTGATTGTGAGGTACAGAATGTGCAGTAGAGAGTGTTGCCAAGTAACCAGTGTTGCACTTTTATAAATTCTCTGGCAATGCATTGCTTAAGTCCATGAAAGGTGAACCTACTGGACCCTGTGTGCTTGGTAAATATAATGGTGGCCTATCACCTACTTCATGTGAAAATGGTGAGTGCACTGAAGTGTTGCCCTTGTATGCATTTGTTATAGTACTAGGAGATCTAGTATGTGAGAAGGGTATCTGGATAACATCAGTAAAACTCACTGGTGTAAATGAGCCTTTGCATGTTACAGGTACATCACCTGAATTGTGTTGTGATAGGGTATTGCATGTAACAGGTAGAAAACCTTTATAATCTGTAACAGGAATTTCACCTGTATTGGTAGCAAGAATTTCAGACTCTACACCTTTTTTTGGAGTAGGATTTGAGCTAACAATTTTATGTACAGATGGATAAGCAGGTGCTTCAATCAGTTTTCTTTGATCTTTTTCAGACTGAACAGATATGTCAGAACTGTAATCTCTACCAACTATCAAGTCCTCTTCTACTTGTCTGCTAATTGGAGAATCCAAATCTCGACTTCTTCGTGCAGCACGGCTACGAGTTTTTCTCTTAGAACCCATTTTGTAATGAATAATGTGTTCAGAACAACCAACAAGACTTGTTATATTTCAAAATAACCACTTACTGAATCTGTAAATATAACAGAGAATTTTTTTTTCTCTTAGCTGGGTTTGATCACTGGGTCTGTATTTTTTTTAAAAATAGATCCCGCCGTGGATACCAAAATATTGTAACGACACCGGATAAACGCACTGGTATATGATAATAAAACTAAATTATTTCTTTTTCTCTCTACTTCCAAATTGAAGGTTAAAGAAAATAAAAGACAAGTCTTGTAAAATTAACAAATCAACGGTTTATTCTGAACACATATTTTATTTCTATAAATCAGTAATTTCAAATAAGTCCTTGTGAACCTAAGTATTCTGTCTTATTATTGTTCTCTAACTGTAGATTTAACCAGTAATTCAATTGTAATGGCAACGGAAAATTTCCGTAAATAATTCCAGTAATTTCAGACTGGTAAATTACAATAAACAGCTCAGCAGATAGCTGTTATCAACTTACTCTGTAACAAACCATGACCAACTCTATTCCCAGTGTATTAAAACTTTTTTCCCAAAATAAATGTAATGACAATTAATTAGATAAAATAACACACCTTCTAACAACCCGTAAATCAGCCAAAATCCACCCAAATCCGTGTTGTCTGCTACAACCGCTGGTTATATACTTAGTAAAATGACATCATGAAACGCGACCAATCATTTACGTCGCGTAAATTACAGCAACCAATGAAAAACGTGGCGGGATGCTCTAGTTCCCACACAATATTCTCACGCTTACGAGAAATTGTTTCTTAGTCTAATTATTTCTAGTATCATTAAATATCTATGTCATCTTTAACAATAAATTATAATTGAAAAAATAACTCTCGTTAAACTTCGTAAACAATGCATTATGGAAGGCGGCCATTACTTAAACAAAGGATACAACGTGGTCTTAATAATAAAGCAAAAATAAGTCTAAACAGTGGAACACAGGTAATTATACATGTATAAAACAAGTTATTACTTAGTAAACAAGTTATTTCACACACCGTTCATACTCGTAATAGCGAAACATTCAATTACGCATCATAAGACAAACAACGCAAATCACACAACTTTTAGGGGGCGATGTCAAAAGCGAAAAATATAATTAATCACCTACATTTACTTACTATTCAGGATGACTTTCAACAATAATTACATACAATCAACAAGAGTACATGGCCATAATCTTTCAATATTATGGGGATGATCCGACGGCATTTATGTAAAATCAAAAGTCTTCTTGTATTATTAACAAGGGCAGCAGAAATTTTATTGAAAACGGGTAGTCATCCTTACGTTCCAACGTTTCCTATACTTCATAAGTTATACATATATATTTATACGGTGTAAGCATGTACATATTTTAAAATTGTAATAACTTTATTATTTAAGCAAGCGCTTGTGTATACTACCCCTTTTCCCGGGGTTACCATTTTCTGATATCCTCTCTCCCACTGATTGTGACAGTATGTTGTTTCACAATAATAAAAAAATAAATGAAAAAATAAGATACCGAAAAAGAAATAATCTTTCAAATCTTATTATTTCTTCTCTGGTATTCACCTTTAGAAATGAGTGGGGGTGGGGGGTTACATGAAGATATTTCCCCTTCAATCGCCCCTATGGTCATCCTTAATATGCATAATTTTCTTTTTAAAGAAAGGTTCAGTATTTTAATTTTTTTTTCTACATGGGACATAATATCAGGCCATGAGATGGTACCAATAGTCACTTGGGGTCTTAGATCAATCTTCTTCAGAACCATTTGGCTAATTTCAACCAAACTTGGCACAAAACATCCTTGGCAAAAGGGGATTGAAGTTGGGTTTTTTTTAAATAAGGGACAGTGCTTTCTCCAAGGGGAGATACATGTAATAGCGAAATATTGAAAATACACTAACAACTTTTAAAATTCTTCTCCAGAACCAACGGGCTAATTTCAATCAAACTTAGTACTAATTATCCTTGGGTGAAAGGGATTCACTTTAGTTCAAATCAAGGGCTATGCCCCATTCAAAAGGGAGATAATCACAAAAATAGGATGGGTTTATTAAAAAATCTTCTCAAGAACCACTGGGGCCAGAAAATTTTAAATCTACATGGAAGCTTCCTGACATAGTACAGATTCAAGTTTGGTAAATGCATGGCCCCAGAGGGTAGAGTGGGGCCACAATAGGGTATCAAAGTTTTACATGCGAAGATATAGGGAAATATCTTTCTAAATCTTCTTCTTAAGAATCCCTAGTGAAGACAAGTTCCGATTTTCATGGCAGCTTTCTGACTTGGTGCAGATTCATGTTTATAAAAATCAAGGTCCCGGGGGTAGGTTGGGGCCACAATAAGGGATCAAAAATTTACATGAGAATACATGTATATAGGGAAACTTTTTAAACCTGGGGCAAGGTGAATCAGGTGAGTGATGTGGGCCATGGGCCCCTTATTTTCATATGGCCATGGGCTCCTTATTTTCATATCGCAATACAAATGTCACATTGGGCGGGGCATTCATATCCTATGGACATATTTCTAGTTTCATTATATTTCTAAAACTATTGCTATTTTGTTATGCATTAAAGAAGCAAACTTGTTCCAAACCCGATGCTTTTGTCATCTGGAGTGTACTCAAAACAAACATCACTGAGTTTTAGTATGAGTACGGTAAAAGTTTTATAATCTCCAGGCCTGAATACATCAGAAACGGTTGAAAATGTGTAATGTATTATTAAGATTTCGTTAGGCCGGATATATTTACAGAATCTAAATCAAATGAAGATTCAGATCACATCTGATGAAATAATTAACTATGAGAAAGAAAACGACCAGATAGATTAAAATCATTATACTCAACTTTTCTTGAGATCATAATCTTGTATTCAAAAACCATCTTCCTTCCCGATTTTGTAAACATTGTACATATGTAGTCTTAGATGATCAGTTCGTCCAACAGTGTGTAGCAATTACCATGGATACAAATTGTGTTCCTTTAATAGTTGACCTAGTTTTGTATTCTTATAAGATAGAATTTATTCGATAGCTTTAACATGAGAAGAAGAAGAAACCTTTACTGCGACTTTCAACTCGACATTTAGATACATCGACGACGCTTTATCTATAATACATGTATATTCACTTTTCTTGATATGTCGATTCGATATCTCCCCGTGAACTCGACATAAAAGACATCATACAGTCTTCTACATCTGCGTCGTACTTAGATATTGAATTTGACATAGATGTTAATGGCAAACTAACAACTCAACTTTATGACAAACGGGATGACTTCAACTTCTCCATCGACAACAACTCATATTTATGTAGCAATATTTCATTATCACCAGCATATGGTGCTTATGTGTCTCAGCTGATTCAATACGCAAGAGCTTGTTTAGTTTCATATTTGGGGTATTTCATTGAACATAAAGGTTAATGGCAGACTGAAGTTCATGACAAACAGGACAGCTATAGCTTCTCTACCGCCAACCTTTAATATTCATAAAGCAGTATTCCATTATCACCTGCATGTAGCATTGATGTCATTCAACTGATTTGATACACGAGCGCGTTTCTACGTATGGTCAATTTGTAAATCTAGGCAGGCCAGTAAAAAATAAGTTGTTTAGGGGTTTCAACAGACTCTTAATTTTGTATTCTTTATACGATTTTGAGATTGGTTACTCTTCGTTATCTTCAGGTTTTTATTTTAACAAATCGCTAGTAATGAATTCCACTTGTTGGCAGACAGCATATGAATTTTGTTAAAGGTCCAGCTAATCCCTATTTAACACCTTCCAGACGCTCCAGGTGTCTTCCACACTTTCCATTCACTGTTATTTCCACACTTTCAATCTGTATTGTATCGTGATAATTAATAATAGGCGGGATAGGGGTGTCGAAAATTACTTGTAAGTGAATTATTCTTACAATTTGTAGCAAATATTCCAAATGATGTAGGTTTCTTGTTATTCTTGGGAGTAATGAACAGGAGTGACTTTCACTGAAAATTAGTGAAAACTGATTAAGTGCTTGTCTCAGAGAGAAACAGTATGCCATACCCCTTTAAACTTTCCTGAAATGCACATAGATTACATCAAATGAATACCGTTTCAATATCTTTTCAGTATTTTTCCCCCCGATTTTGTGGTTTAGAAAATGTTACTGATTCGGGGTAATTTAAAAGATTTGCAAGTAGAATTGGTATTACTGAAACTAAAATAAAATAAAAATAATAAGTTATTACAACATTTTGGCTAAGGATAACTCCGTTTACTTGATCAAGATATAGGCCTCACGGCGGGTGAGACCGGTCGATAGGGGATGCTTAGTCCTCCTAGGCATCTGATCCCACCTCTGGTATGTCCAGGAGTCCGTATTTACCCAGCTCTTCATTTTAAATAGACTTTCGGTAATGGCAGGGAGCGAGGTGGGCGTGTAAATAGGAGCTACGCATTATGGACATATTCGTTGAAGTTTGAGTTGAAAGGAAATACAATTTTATTGTGATTGTTGTATATTCCTTCATATTGAGCAGGAAACAAGTGGTATGTAATTCATTTACGCTACATTTAAAACCTTGTCATCGTCGATGAACACTACTAGAAAACTCGTGCATATCGCAACAGGTGTTTATGGCTCTAGTAACACGGGCTTCCAGTAAATCTCCAGTAAATTCTTCGATAAATTCTTCATTACACAACACACTGAATACAAGTATGAGGAATGAAAAGAAAACATTCCACGATGACGTATTACAAAACATTTTGTCAGGATTAAAAACACTGTAGAAGTGTGGTAGTAAAACTGAAAATTGATGACCTGAAAAATGTTATTACGTCCACAATAAAAGAAATATTGACAAAACACAAGACAGAACTTGAAGTTATTAGATGGGGAAAAAAAGAACTATTTGTAACAATTGAAGCGCAAAAATCTGAAATTGAAAATCAAAAAGTGAAGCTTGAAAAAATATCGGTTGAAAATGAGGACCTTAAGAAGACGGCAGGATTTGCATTCGTTATCTTCAACTTTCTAGATATTTCCTATATAGTATAGAGTCTTGTAGTATAGAGTCTACTTATATATCTGACTAATCTGCAATGAGTTTGTCATTAAGATTTAATGACTTTACGAAAGGACTAGGATTGTGGAAATTCAACAACTCCTTACTTTATGATGATAAGTACCTAGAATGTATTAGAGATATTATTTTAAATGTTAAGAAACAATATGCAGTACCAATTTACAATATGGTAAATATACACGCAATGCCAGATGAAAACATTTCCTTCATTATTAATGATCAGTTATTCTTAAAAACTTTGCTTTTAAAAATAAGAGGTAAAACAATTTTCTTATTCATCGTATATGAGAAGAGAAAGAAAGGAAAACAAGAAAAAAGTAGTGAAAGAAATATAGAATATTATAGAAAATGTTTCTGAAGATGATTTAGAACTATATCACAAAAAACAAGAATTAGAAAAGCTCAGAAAGCATAAGTTACAAGGAAACTAGATTAAAAGTAAACCAAGATAAAAGAAAAAGCATAAAGTCATTTTTTCAAACTAGAATCCAGAAACTTTACCAGTAAGATTATACTAAAATTAAGAGTTGGGGAGAAAATATATGATCAATCAGGAATTTTGACAGAAAGTAAGAATTTTTATAAGAATTTATATCGACAAAACAATTTTGAAAATGTTCATTTTGATTTAGATAATAAACTTCCATATGATGATATCCCAAAGCTCTCTAAAGGGGAGTCAGATTGTTTAGAGGATTAAATTACTCTGGCTGAAGCCCCAGAAACACCTCTGCATATGAAATCAAATAAAACAGGATCTGATGGTTTTTCTGCTAAATTTTCAAAGTTTTTTTTTTTAATATGTTGGTGTTTTCGTTCTTGGATCCATTAATTATGGATATAGAAATGATATTTTGCCCATAACATAAAGACATTGTGTAATTACATTGTTACTAAAAGGTGACAAACCAGGCCACCATTTTCAAAAAATGGCGTCCTATTACATTATTAAATACTGTATATAAAATTGCATCTGGGTCTATTGCAACTAGATTAAAAATATTTAAATGAGATTATAAACCCTAATCTAACTGGTTTTATGTCCAATAGATATATTAGAGAAAACACATGGTTAATTTATGATATAATGCATTATACGGAAGAAGAAAATATCCCAGGCCTTTTAATTCTCGTCGATTTTGAGAAAGCCTTTGATACATTAACTTGGAAATTCATACAGAAAACTTTAATCTGTGCTGAAATTTTAGCAATACATATTAGTAAAAACAAGAAAATTAAAGGTATATTTGTAGGTAATACTGAAAAAAAAATCTCTCAACTTTCTCATGATACTTCAATCATTCTTGATGAAAGTGAACAAAGTTTGTTGGAAACGTTTAATATATTACAATTTTTTTCCAGAAATGTCTGAACTTTGCATCAATTACTCTAAAACTCACACTGTATGGATTGAATAAAAAAAAATTAGAGTAAATTAATGATGTTCTATTTCTCAATGGGAAAGTTAATTGGGGATCTACTAACTTCACTTTGTTAGGAAAAAAGAACTGCAAACGATAGTACATGTATTGTTTCGCCGCCTACCTTCTTGTAAATTTTTAAAAGTTATCAATTTTAAATGATTTTTATGTCTATATAAATATTTTTATAAATTTTCATAAGAGTTTATTTATTTGGCAAAGCAAAGAGAGATAACTATAATTTGGTTTGAATCACGTATTTCACTATAGGAAGCAATGGAAAACTGAAAATATTTTTAAAATACTCCCCCCCCCCCCCCCCCCCCCCCCCCCCCCCCCCCCCCCCCCCCCCGTGAAACACAACACAAATTTCTTTTTGCAGGTATTATAAGCTGTCATTTAAAAATTGTACACCAAAACTTTTGTTGTTTTACGGGGGGGAGGGGGGGGGCATATGTTTACAGACCAAAACAGCGAAAATGTTCACTCTATGATCAATTGCAAATGAGGTTAAAATGTGAGAAAGGAAGATTAACAATTTTACTCAATAAAATAAAGTAATTTGACAAATTAAATAGTTATTTATTTATATCATTAAGGATCTTAAAATATATGATGTTTTAAAGCTCGACTTCAAGGAACATATCTTTCTACCCCCTAGCAAAGGAGTTGCAATTAAGAGCAATAAATTAATTAACACTGGTATTAAAGTTAATTATAAATTAATAATGGATTCTACTTTGCATTAAAAGAAATATTAGGAAAATTGCAAAGTTTATAGAATATACAAGTTGAAAATATAGGCGGGAATCCAGAGTTAGCGTGCTTAGTTCTTTCGATGTTGACTTGAAAATCATACCAAAATTTAATTATGGCCCAAAGTTACATGAAGTCGAAATCAAGTCAATGCTTAACCAATGGGGGAAGAGACATCTAACCCCCATTGGTAAGATTAAAGCCATTAAGACATTAATTTTACCTCTGTTAAATCATATTTTTATGTCTATACCTAATCCATCTAAATTTTATTGTAAAGAATGAGAAAAGCAAGTTTTTCTTTTGTCTGGAATGAAAAAGGTTGCTCTTGTAAAGAAATGTGTGGATAGTGGTTTAAAAACGATCAATATCAACTCATTTAAATTTCATCTTCACAAATAGGGAGGAGGGGTGAACAATTACATACCAAATTTTATGGTAGATAGATGTATATCCTGTTTGATTGAATACATCAATATTTTTTTGGAAAACAGTGCAAAATAAATTTTGGATAGATATGTTCAAAGCATGGGTTGAATTACAAAATACCTTTACAGGGTCTGATATTGCAGCAGACTCTCCTCTGTTTTATAACCTTATTGAACATATCGGTGGAAACCTTTTGAGGTCACATGAGTTTACTCAGGTGATCTATTCCAACTGGTGGTCGTCCGTTGTCGTGCGTTAACAATTGAACATGTTAACATCTTCTTGATAACTACCTGTCCAATTCTTTTCAAATTTGATATGAAGCATTTTTGGGACAAGAGGGGCATAAATTGTAAATTTCAGGACTCCAGCACCCCTGTGGCCCTAAAGGCGAGACAAAAACTGTCCACAATTGACCAATTTTCAAAACTCTTCTTCTCAAGAACTGGACACGTGTAAGAAAAACTAAATGCATTGTGATGTAGTGAAGGAAGGCCTCTACCAAAATTCTAAATTGCATGATCCAAGGGGTAGAGGTTTTGAGTTCGGGGCAGGGCCAAACTTGGTATATAGTGTTTATGTGTAAAACACTTAAATAGCATCTTCTTTAGTGTTATTCATATTAGATTGAAACTAAATAAATATTTAGAAAGAGCTTGTAGTCCTTTACCAAATTTGTAAATTTGATGATCCCAGGGGTAGGGGTTTTGGTATTAGGATGGGGCCAAAAAGGTCAGTTATTAAATGTGTGAACAATAGAAATTCTTCTTGATAACTACCATTCTAATTCTTTTCAAATTTAATATGAATCATCTTTGGAGCAAGAGGGACATAAATTGTATATTTTAGGATTCCTGCACCCCTGAGGCCTTAGGGGTGGGGCAAAAAACTGCCCAAAATTGTCCAATTTTCAAAAATCTTCTTCTCAAGAATCGCATGTTTAAGAACAACTAAATGCATAGTGATGTAGAGCAGGAAGATTTCTACCAAAATTTTAAATTTCATAATCCCCAGAGTAGGGGTTCTGAACCCAGTGTCGTGCCAAACTTCCTATATAGTGTTTATGTGTAAAACACTTAAATAAAATCTTCTTTGGTGTTATTGATGCTAAATTGAAACTAAGTGGATATTTAGAAAGAGCAGGTATTCCTTTAAAAAAAATTGTAAATTTGATGATCCCTGGAGTAGAGGTTCTGACCCCAGGGTGGGGCAAAACTTAGTATATAGTATTTATCTGTAAGTTTGCTGATGCTGTATAACATCTAAATGCATACTTAGGAATAGCAGAAAAGGATGTACATGTATAAAAATGGTTTTAACTCTAGGATGGGTCCAAATTAATCATATCTTTTAAATTGTTGAATAAATTTAAATCGAGGCAAGCTACTGACAAACAAGTTGATGATACAGGGGTTTCAACAGTCTCGATTGAAGTCAGTATTTCGCAAATTCAATGGTCATTATAACGATCTAGTTTGTCAATACAACCTATCATTGGGCGAAATAATGTATGATGTGTTTCATACCGATTGTTAGCCCGTTCTTGGCACACTGATTGTGACCACGGATAACTCCGTTTACCTGATAAAGATATAGGGCTCACGGTGGGTGTGACCGGTCGGTAGGTGATGCGTATTCCTCCTAGGCACCTGATCCCACCTCTGTTGTGTCCAGGGGTCCGTGTTGCCCAACTCTCTATCTTGTATTGTCTACTGGAGTTATGAGATTGGAGTCTATAAGAGACACAGGCTCATACGGATCGGTTGGTGTCCCTCGGATTATCCTTCAAGATATCAAAGACTTGTCTTAAGAACAATGGTCAAATTGTCAGCTTTGGTACGGAAACCAAAATTCTTATACTCAAATTAAAGACTGTTCCTTAAAAATATATTTTGGATGATCCCTTTTCAGATTCCATGTGCTCGATTTCAAAATGTTCTGCAAAAACTGTATATACTGATCACTAGAAATTCATTTAATAGTAATCTCACTGGACGTGGTTTCTGTACCAAAACTTTTGATAATTTGACTTGTAAATCTTCTAACGCTGTCTACGTTATTGAATGTAACCTGCGTGGCTTAATTTATGTGAGAGAAAGTAAGGGTTCACTTAAGGAAAGCATATCGGGACACAGATTTCAAATAAATAATGGTGGTAACCAACTTCTTTACAAGCATTTTAATGCACTGGACCACTCCATCTTGTCCATGAGGGTAAGGATTTTGGACAAAATTTACCATCACACAAACAATCCAACATTAAGTACCCCTTTTGGTAGACAACGAGAAGATCACTGGATCAGGACTCTAGGCACTGTATTTCCATATGGATGCAATGATAATGTATATGATGTAGGAAATTTGACTAGTCCACAAGGAAATAACGTGAATGTGATGGCACTCTCTCAATACTCAAAGACGGAAACGGTCATGGACATCGTTCATATAAAAGACCAAGTATAAATGATGTCACATTTGATTCACTTTTACCTTACGTCAACAGGCAATTAGGTCCGCATCATATTCGTACAAAACTTTACTCTTTCCCATTGAGAGTTTTACATACGTTATATGAAGAAGCTACAGCTAGTCTATACTTGAATTTTTCAACACCTGAATATAGACTGAACTCTATGATTATGGATGTTGCGGATCACATACTCTTTAAACCAGCACGGGTCGTGGATGATATTCCTTCCAAATCATGACGCCAGTTCCTTAAGGTGGGTCCTTAGTCCTGGATTTTTGGGGTTTAGATAGCATTTTTTTGTTTGGAATGAATGAATTAATATTCAGATTAATGAAAAAAGGTAAATTAGGTGAGGATTTCCTTATCAATTTTCATTACAGACACTACTGAAGTCACGTACCCCTATGTAGATTTTTATGAAATTCATTGGAAACAGTGTTTTGTCGTTATTTTAATATAAAAACAACATGAAATTTTTTAATTGCATTTATTTATCAGGAAACATGTCAATAACTAAAACACATGTCATTTTCAATATGTCCATCAAGTTATAGAATAAGAAGTGCAAAATTATTGAATTAGCGTTATTCTCCAAAATGTTAAAAAACGAACAAATGTGGACACAATTTCCTTATAGCATGGTTTACATATCATTTTTTCTCTTTGTATTAGTAGATGTACATCTGTTACAGTTATTTATGGAAAAAAATGCATATCTTTCCTTAATAATTTCAAATTTATAGCTTCTAGAGTATGTATACCCCCATAAAAAACGAAGTCTGGCACCATACAGCTGAGCTATTCAAAATCACCCACGAATTAAAATTTTATGTAATTTCATGAAAAGACACAGATAATGATTCCTTATCCCCTTGGTAAAATGTTTGTGAAAAATAAAGGAAATCTATCACATAATGGACTTAATAAATAATTTAATGAAAACAGAGTTATTGTCCTTGGATTCAATATTTTGAAACATACCATTGACTATTCAAACATAACTAAGATTTTTGAAATATTTCATGGCTAACAAATTTTTTTAAAATAACTATTGAAAAAGACTCCAACAAAATTTATGTTCCAGTCATTAAATCATTGACTTTGCAAAATCCTATGACGTCACAGGAGTGTGGAACTACGTTAAGCTCAAATTACAAAGGAATAGATGCCGTCAACATAAGTAACATTCTTCGTCATAAAAGGGTTCAGTCGTGTATTCCAACTTATGTCAAGTTTAAGTCTACACCCTGTATTTCCTACAGCTATACTTCTACTATTGCATCCAAACTTTTTAATCAAGCAAACTTTGCAGTGCCTAGATATAGACCATCTTATACGTAATCCACCAACGTGTTCTTGTTCTTCGTCTTCTTTCAACTATAGTCCAGCTGGACATGTCATTACAGGTGATGTTGATATAGTTGAAAATGAGGACCTCAAGTCACTTATTCTAAAAGGTCTTAAATACAGAGAACCTCAGTCTTTTAATTGGCGACGGAACTTTATCTCTTTTATGAATTCTGTCGAAGATTATGCCAGACAATGGGCTAAATATGGGAAAAAAAACTTGATACATTGTCAGAATGGGTTAAAAGCATACGGGGAATATTGAAATCCCGCATTAGATATATTAAAACAAAAGTACATCTATCCTTCTGTGTTTAGTAAACCAGAAGTGATAAAAGAATTAGATAGGTTACATTAGGAATATGTATTGGTTCCAGCTGACAAAGCTTGTAACAACATTGTCTTTGTTTGAAATGGTCATTATTACAACTTTTGGTAATCGTACTTATACTCCTACTGCCCATTCAAAAGATTAAATTCTTTAAAACCATGCATTTACAAACAAAGATACATTGCTGGATCCAGTAAGTGTTCTACCAAGTCCCTATCTTTGCTCCTCACGAAAATATTAACAGCTGTGAAGGAGAAACGTCCAACATACTGTGCGACTACATATGCCAGAAGAGGTGTTAATCAAATGTGGATTCTAAAAAATTCTAAAGAACTTTTAGTAAACTTGAAATTGCAAAACTTTTCCCATATTAATAACATCAAAGCCTACGACTTTCAACACTTTACACGACCATTCCTCACGATAAATTAAAGACTAGACTTATTGACATCATAGACAGTTGCTTCTTCAACGAAAATGGAAAACGGAAATTCATATCTAGCGATCAGTTATCCAAAAAATTACTTTGTTAAACACCGTTTCGATTCTATGCACAAGTACTCTGAAGTTGAAATAAAAAATATGCTAGAGTTCGTCATTGACAATCTTCGTGGTCTCTGGTGATTAGGTTTTCCAACAATCCGTTGGAATTACCATGGGCACGAATTGTTCTCCTTTGTTAGCTGACCTGTTTCTATATTCATATGAAGCAGAATTTATTCAAAAACTTCTACGTGAGAAGGAAAAATCTCTTGCTTTGGCCTTCAATTCGACATTTAGATATATCGACGACGGTTTGTCCATTAACAATAAAAACGTTCATTTATATGTCGATTCGATATATCCCTGTGAGCTCGAAATAAAAGGCACTATAGAGCCGTCCACTTCTGCTTCATACTTAGATATTTTATTGAAAGTAGACATTGATGGCCAACTGACAACTCAACTGTATGACAAACGGGATGATCGTCAACTTCCCATATTTATGTAGCAATATTCCATTATCATCTGCATATCTTGTTTATATCTCTCAACTGATTGGATACGCAAGAGCTTGTTCTGTGTATGGTCAGTTTTTGAATCGAGGCAAGCTACTGACAAACAAGTTGATGGTACCAGGGTTTCAATAGTCTCGATTGAAGTCAGCATTTCGCAAATTCTATGGTCGTTATAACGATCTAGTTCGTCAATACAACCTCGCATTGGGTCAAATGCTGTCTGACGTGTTTCATACCGATTGTTAAGCCGTTCTTGGCACACTGATTTTGACTGCGGATAACTCCGTTTACCTGATCAGGATATGGGGCTCACGGCGGGTGTGACCGGTCAACAGGGGATGCTTACTCCTCCTAGGCACCTGATCCCACCTCTGTTGTGTCCAGGGGTCCGTGTTTGCCCAACTATCTAATTTGTATTGCTTGTAGGAGTTATGAGATTGATCACTGTTCGTTATCTTCACCTTGCATTATGTAAAGCTTTTTTATCAGTGTATGCTCTTTTAAGGACAGTGAAGTTTTAAGAACACGTCTTGATTTATATATATTGTTGCTGAACATTAGAATTTAGCTTAGATATTCAGAAAAGGAATTATTTTTTTCTAGGCATGTGGGCCTCTTGTTTACTTTGTGAAAGACCTTAACCTAATCATAGATTTGCCTTTTCTCCTGGTCTAATCTTTGTATCTGAATAGTGGTTGATTTCCAGCCATTCCTATCCTGGCTCCCCAATGTTCCCCTTAACTATAACCTACATAATGAACTCTGAATATTGTTGCGGTCCAAACATTTATGCGACCGATGGGAGACTATGTATCGCCATGCAATATTCTTATAATGCTTGTTAATTATAAACTGTATAAAATATTGATGATATACACAATCAAGACATACACCTGAATATGGATAAATGAAAGCGAGTCCAGATATTAGTCGCACGAAAAAAAGTTACACTCTGTACGGTTTGTTTTAAAGTCTTGCTTAATGTTTCTAGTGGTTTCTGGAATCGGAGAGTATCCGGTAGATCATCCTAGAGTGAGGCTGTAGCATGATCAGAACAAGGAGTACCACACAGTACACGAGGTTTCATGAGCAGCAATGACTGTTCTGAACGTGGTGTCCTTAACGGTTTATGAATAGATAACAGTAACAGGTTTATCATAAAGAAACATATGTAGATCCGGAACAAGAGCTAACAGTAAAGAAGATCATGAATGATGACCAGAAAGAAATCTTGTCAGTCATGTGTTGAGATTATTGTAGAGGGACACGATTATGCATTGTAAATGAAGCATGTGTATCCACTGCGGTAATTCTGAATTGTAGAGAATAAACAGACAGAAATCGGTTTTTAAATCGAGACAGGCTATTGACGTTACAGGGATTTCAACAGTCTCGTTCAAAGCCAACAATTTGCAAATTCTATGGTCTACCAATACCACCTGTCATTGGTTTTAATATTATTTGACGTGTTTCATACAAATTGTAAGACTGTTTTACACACCGATTTAGACTACGTATTACTCCGTTTACCTGATCAAGTAAAAGGGCTCACGGCGGGTGTAACCAATCTACAGGGGATGATTCCTCCTCCTAGCCACCTTATCCCATGTCTGGGGTGTCCAAGGATCTGGAGGCCGAGTGGCTAGAGCATCGCGCTCAAAATCACAAGGCCTCTCACCTCTGGTCGTCGCAGGTTCGAATCCCACTCGCGCCGGTAAGTGAGAAAGTTTCCCAGTTTACTTTCGGAAGGTCGTTGGTCTCTTGCCAGGTACATTTTATCTGGGCTCTCTCTTCCACCAACAAAAACTGGGCGCTACCAGATAACTGAAAAATTGTTGAGTGTGCCGGAAAACAGCAAACAAACATACCAGGGATTTGTATGTGCCCTACTCATAATTTTGTATTCTTTATAGGAATTATGGTGCATCAAAATTGGTACCGTATAAGTTTTACATTATAACCCTTGGGTCGAGATCTCTGCTGGTGGACTGTTAGTCCCCGAGGGTCTCTACAGCCCAGTAGCTGAGTACTTCGTTACTAGCTTGAAAATACGAATGTATATTTAATTGCTGTGATAAGATCTAAACTTCATTTCAAAATTACGGATTATCTCCCTCATGCATAGCTCCGATCCTCAGACGAATTTGACTCCAGTCTTTGGCACTGTTTTCCTTTTAGCTGTTATTCGGATTTCCAAAATTTCGGCTTGAACATCGCTGAAGATATATTATTTGTCGAAATTCGCATCTATTACATTATTGATTTTGTGTCAGTACATTATTGATTTTGTGTCATTACATTACTGAGTTTGTGTCATAACATTACTGATTTTGTGTCATTGCATTACTGATTTTATCATAACATTACTGATTTTGTGTCATTGCATTACTGATTTTATCATAACATTACTGATTTTATGTCATTATATTACGAATGGTATGTCATTACATTAATGACAGATAACACAAGTCTGTGAGATTGGTATATTCCCACATACGTATGTAGCAACAACAACAGGTTCTTTGTCATCTAAGGACAACAGTAAAGCAAAATCAACACCTGCTTCTTCAGGGTCTGCAGCTGAGGTTGTGGCTGCGACTTCTGCAGCTGTGATGTCTGCAATGCCTGCGGCTACAGATACCCCAAATCGTCTGGGAGACGTGGCGCATCTCCAGGGGAAAATAAATCAAAACAACATAGCGATCGGGTGAGTGAAAGATCCGGTCGCTGTACACTAACAATTTGGAGGAAATGAAGTTTACTCCACCACACTCCTCGTCACGAGACCGGCGTCTTTCTCCAAACGGAATAAAGGGAGAATATACCCGGTGAGATATAAAAAAAATCATGAATCATCGAACATTTATTTCAATGGAATTGTCAAGGTTTTAGAGTAAATGTCAATTAATTATCATTACCATAACCCGGTAGCCATCATATGTTTACAAGAAACACATCTGAAAGACACAGATAAGATAAATACATGTATTTAAAAAACCCATCCTATGCATAACCATTACGCTCAGACAGACAGAACCTCTGGCGGTTCTTCAATAGCAGTCCATATCAACTACATTCATAGCCAAATCGATTTGAAAACAAGTCTTTAAGAATAGCAAAACGCCTCTCCCTTGTTAAAACAATTATCCTTTTGTTCTGTATATATTCCTTCAACCTATCAACTTCAGTCTCGGGAACTTATAGATATGATACAAAAACTTCCAGCTGATTTCCGGAATACTTATGGGAGATTTCAATGCCTATAACCCGCTATGGAGTAGTGATAAAATGTCAAGGTAAAAAAAACCTGAAAGATGCAATTTCTCACCACAATCTCTGTATTTAAAACGACGGCTCACACTCTTATCTTCAATCAGGCAATGGTTCATATTCTTCAATCGATATTAGTGTAGTGGATCTTTCTTTACTTTTGGATAAGACTGATCTGTACATGATAGTTTGTGCGGAAACGATGATTTACCTATTATTGTTAAAGCAAATAATCCTCCAGAAAACAATCCTGTTAATACTTGGAAACTCAACAAAACTGATTGGCCATGTTTCAAAGCTCTATGCAAGATATCACAACTGAAAAGTTTGAAAACCACCCAGACCCCATTCAAAAATTTACCAAAACTTTATTAAAAACAGCAAGTAAAACATACCTAAACCTCGACAATTTCTACTAAAATAAAAAAAACCCATGGTTTACAAAAGAATGCGATGAAGCAACTAAAGCTCGCAAAAAAGCAGAGAGACTATTCAATGGATCACCCACTTCCTTAAATCTGAATAATTTTCGCATATATCGAACACGTAGAATCATAGATATAAATAAACGAAAATCCTGGAAAACATTTGTATCAAATCTAAATTCGCATACTCCTATAAATAAAGTTTGGAATACGAAAAAGAAAGGAAAAGGTTCCGGTAAAACATATCAACATCTGAATATAGGACATCAAATAATCACAGATAGGAAAGATATATCTAACATGCAGTATAGTGAATATTATTTCTAAAAACTCATCAAAAGACAACATGAGCCCAAATTTGATCTCGAACAAAACTAAAGAAGAACAGAAAACTTTGAATTCTACATCTGAAAACATTTACTTGTAATGAGTTGTTAGAATTTCTAGAAAAGTCTCATGATATAGCTGTAGGTCCGGATCAGATCCATTATCAAATCATAAAACATCTTCCTAAATCTACCAAAGAATGTTTTCTGGAAATCTTTAACATGATCTCGGAAAGTGATAATTTTCCATCTTCCTGGTCGCAGGCTACAATTATTCTTATTCCAAAACATGAAGAGGATCACTCGGATCATAATATATAGCGACCAATAGCTTTAAACAAGCTCTGTATGTAAAACCATGGAACGGATGACCAATGATGGCTTGGTACGGTTGAAACTAATAACATTGTAACTGATATACAATGTGGCTTCAAGAAAAATCGAAGCGCAATCAACCAGTTAGTAAGACTTGAAACCTATATTCGAGATGCCTTTGTTAACAAACACAATGTCGTCTCTATATTTTTTGTGATTTAGAAAAAGCATACGATACCATATGGAAATACGGTATCTTAAAAGATCTTCATAATATAGGGATTAAAGGGCACTTACCAAACTTCATTTTTGAAGTGATAGACATTTCAATGTTCGCTTAGGATCTACATTTTCAGACAATTTCGAACAAGAAATGGGCGTGACACAAAGAAGTATTTTATCGGTTGCATTATTTAGTATAAAAATAAACACTCTGGCTGATGTTCTTAAAAATGACTTTCATGGAAGTCTATATGTCGATGACTTTGTTCTCTCTTATAAATAAAAAGAAACATGAATTCCATTTAGCGAAAACTACAGTTATGTCTAAACAAAATCCAAACTTGGGCTGATGTAAATGGTGATCAATTTTCCAGAACTAAAATCCCATGCATGCATTTTTGTTCAAAACGGAAACACTGCAATGACCCACAATTGCATTTAGATGATACTCCAATTAAAGTTGTAAAAGAGCTTATAATAAGTTCTTAGGTGTCATTTCTGATAATAAACTTTTCTTTATTCCTTATATAACAATGCTCAAAGAGAAATGTACAAAAGCTCTTGATATAATTAAAGTCGTTGCAAACACAAAATGGGGAGCAGGTAAAAATACTCTTCTACATCTGTATCGCTCTCTAATCCGGTCAAAACTAGACTACGGCTGTATGGTATTTTGAGCGGCAAGAACATCCTATATCAAAGCCCTCGATGCAATTCACCATCAAGGACTTCGACTGTGCACAGGATTGATTGATTGATGTTTTCCGCCACACTCAATAATTTTTCAGTTATATGGTGGCGCCCAGTTTTTATTGGTGGAAGAGAGAACCCAGATACAATACCTGGGAAGAGACCACCGACATTCCGAAAGTAAACTGGGAAACTTTTTCACTTACCGGCGCGAGCGGGATTCGAACCCGAGCCGACAGAGGTGAGAGGCCGTGTGATTTTGAGCGCGATGCTCTAACCACTCGGCCGAAACTCTCCTGTAGATAAATGCGATTGATTGTATCTTGTTTAACGTCCCTCTCGAGAATTTTTCACTCAAATGGAGACGTCACCACTACCGGTGAAGGGCTTCAAATTTAGGCCTATGTTCGGTGCTTACGGCTATTGAGCTGTGAGGGTTCTTTAGCGCGCACCTCCTATTGTGACACGGGACATCTCTTGTCGAGGTAATCTCCGAGGACCCGTGACATTCACACCTGATGCCGAGCGTTTGGTTATGGAACAGTCACTACTTGTTTTAACGACTCAGGTCTGTCGCGGCCGGGATTCGAACCCCGACCTTCTGCATGCGGGCGAACGTTCTACCTCTAGACCACTTCGGCGGTACCACCATAGAAATTACTAAAACCCAAAGCAGATATATCATTTTCTGAATATAAAAAAAAAGCAGCGACTGTAACAATCTGGTTGGAAATGGTAGATGCTACGTTTGAAGACAAAAATTTAGCCGTTTCAGATGTATGGGCAAGTGTAACATCTTTTGGCCTATTGGCCAATCAAAACCCAAACTTGCTGGATAGGCTGATGTTGAAATGGCGTTAAGATTTAAAGCAGCTCTATATTGATAGGTCCGATTCTTGCAAAATCTTTTAATTTGGCAAACCCTGTGCACCATAGAAATATATCATTTGTAGGAATTTTATTCACTAAGTTCAAGAAAAATATAAAACCAATAATGTTGTTAATTGAGGGCAATAACTCGTATGCTGGTATTTTCACTGTTGTATATGTATGAGTTTCCCCGATATCCACAATATTTTTGTTCAAACTGTTAAAATTTTGTCACTTTAACCATATTTATGTACCTTTATAAATCCGTCATGACTCATGATGCGACTTTCTGATATTGACGTCGGCATATTTTTCTGTTTACGCATGTCTGACGTCATTAAAAAAGTGAGAACATACACATTTTCTTAGACAACTTTATCAAATGAGAAAGTAAGTAGCGTATATTTGATGTGAAATTTTAATTGATTGATCCAAAATCTTCCTCACTGGTCCGAATTTCGCTACTGTCATAGGCGAGAAACCACCCGTTGAACTGGACCAGCAACTGTCCGACTAAAAATAAACAAGTGAAATCGAGAGAACGATGGCGTATACAGTATCTCTGTTATTTGAAAAACCTTTGACTTGAAATTTGGCTTGCAAGTAGTCTTAAAAATAACATTAATATATGCAAGGAGACCGGCAAATTGCGCATATCGTACTTAGTTTCTTATTAGTCCCCTACCGACGAAGTCAAAAGGAACTTTAGGCTTGCGCTCCGTCAGCCCATCTGTTTGTCAGTCAGTCCTGTAAACCAATTTTCCGAACCTTTTTTATGTGCTTGCACATATTCATTTTATATTTGGTACATCGCTTTGCCATCACAAGTTCCAGAGCAAGATCGAAATTCGTCTCGGTCCGTTGATTTTTCACTAAGTTGTGACCCTTGGACTTGGAAAAATAGCACGAATTGTCAGTTTTCCAGGATTTATTGTTGTTGTGCTTACATATATTCATTTGATATTCAGTACATCATAATGATTGCTTTTGCCATTATACAAATACAGCCCTTTCAATCGGTCGATCCATAGATATATTGACTTCACAGAAAAGCATATCGACCGAGCACTTCTTTGAAGTCGATATATCTATGGATCGACCGATTTAAAGGGCTATATTTGTTATATTATTTTTCAAAGAATGCTTTGACAAAATAAGGGAACATAAATTGCAATTATTTTTTTTTTTAACATATTGAGATTAAAAAAATATAGTAAGCTGTTTTAATTTCAGTGTGGGTTCTTTATACTGCTATATAGAGTAATTTTATGAAACATGTAATGAATAGAGCATCTTCCCATTTCAGGAAATTATAGCAATTTATTAATAAATTCAATTCCCTAATCTTTTGTTAGAAAGTACAGGTCAATCCGAGTTTTTTTTATGTTTATAATTAGAGAGACCGGAAAGAGAATTTGATTGGTTGGAATGACATACGTCAGCGAATCACATTCATTGTTGCACGTAGCAAAATTTCCCTAATCTGTTATTGAAAAGTACAGGTCAATCCGAGTTTTTTTTTTTTAATGTTTATAATTAGAAAGACCCACCAGTCAATCCGCATTTCTATACTTTGACACGTGATATATCAAACAAACCAATGGTGAAGTACATTACAATACATAAAAATTATATAACAAGTTACAGATCGATTTTCCTGGTCTAGTCTTTGTACCTGAATATTAGTTGATTTCCAACCATTCCTATCCTGGTTTCCCAATATTCCCTTTTACATGTACCATAACCCTGGCCTGGAGGTTATAAAACTTTTTTGAGCACATTCTCATACTCAGACTCAAACTATGTTCTCTAAATCGTACACATACTCAAAAGCGAAGGTTATAAAACTTTTATAAAATCATTCTCACACTCAAATGGAGTACATGCTCAAGATTTTTCGAGTATGTTTCAAAGCTTGCTCAGAGTTATACCCAAAACAAAAATGCCTGAGTTTGAGTATGAGAACGATAAAAGTTTTATAACCTCCAGGCCTGGTCTCATAATGAACTTCGAATATTGTTGCGGTCCAATTATTTTTGCCTCCGGTCGGGGATTATGTATTCCTATGAAGTACTCTTAGAATGCTTGTGTCTGAAGCATTTGAAGCGAGTGGGTAGTTGTTTTTTTATGAGGATCAGAGTTAGACCACTTTCTATATATATGGTATCACAGAGTTCGGGCCCAAAACGGGCTTAGCCCCTGTGGGTCAAATGCTGTTTGACGTGTGTCATACCAATTGTTAGATTGTTCTTGGTAAACTAATTTTGACTACGGATTACTCCGTTTACCTGATCAAGACATAGTGCTCACAACGGGTGTGACCTGTCGACATGGGATGCTTACTCCTCCTAGGCACCTAATCCCACCTCTGATATGTCCAGGGGTCCGTGTTTGCCCAACCCTTTCTTTTGTATTCCTTGTGGGAGTTATGAGATTGATCACTGTTCGTTATCTTAGCATTTCTAAATGTCGAGCGTTTGGCGAAGGAGCAATAAATACTTATGTTTACCTCTTATGTGTGACGCGGTCATAGCACGAGCGGGGCTCGAACTCACGACATCCCGGTTACATAATGGACGCTTTCTGGGATAGAAACATTTGTCGGTAAAAGGGAACGAATGCTGACGTATTTGATGTAATATTTTGGAAAATTAAGGTATTAATAATGAATATTTGATAGGTACTAGATAAGCTGATGGAATGGCCAGTAAACCGTCATTTTTGTATAGTGTCGTCCCTAAAATATATCTCTTATCATTTACACGGTTTTCATTGATATTTAAAATAATGATTACAGAATATACCAATAACGTAAATATAAACACTTGCCCGCATATTTGCACTACTCGAAAAGTCCTACGCTGTATTTGTACAGATAAACGCAAATTAATCATATACAGAATGTATATCTTCCTTCTTTATTGATCTAAAGAATGAAATTATTTTCCATCACGACATTTACATGTACATGTATAACGACAGCAAACATAACAATGAAATAACAAAATAATGAGAACCCCCTCCCACCCCCACCCCCACCCCCCGTGCTGGAAAATTCTTAATCTCGGCTGAGATTCGGCTTGTCTAAATATTTGGACTGATGCCTTCACCGAATCTGGGAGCAGTCTTTCATAATTCTTGTCTGGAAACTTACTTGCAGCTTCAGTCGGTTCTAGCGTGCATTTAGTTGACACTGCTGTTCGCTTTAAATAAGTTAATTTACTATTAATCCAAATCTGTATCTCTATTAATGCTGTATTGCTTATCTCAACTGAGATTAGAAAATGCTTTACATGTTTCAATATGTAGGAGTGTGGAGAAGGATGACTGCTACCTGAGATGTACCTGTCCGTATTTCTTCGTCCCGTTTGGAACATAGGGCCCGCGTTGCTGTTTTTGCAGTGCTGGTTTCTGTAGCAGTAGTATTTTTACAGGTGGGTTGCTGACCCCGCGCACAATTCCCCTCACTTTACCCGGGCTTGACACCGGCAAGCGGCTCCGATGAACCACCAGACGGAATTACCTGTCAGTATAGTTATTAATTATCTCCTCCCACAGGAACAAGTTTGGTATACACAAAACTGAACAAGAGGAGCATTGGCCACATCGCTCACCTGAGTCACATTGGGCCATATTCGAAGATTTTCCTATACATGTATATTCGCATGTAAAACTTTGATCCCTATAGTGGCCCCCAGGGGCGGATCCAGGATTAGGGGAGGGGGCGTGCATTTTTTTTCCAGAGGCAGGGATTTTAGTGATTTTTAAGAGTAAAATTTAACCATATAATTAGCCTTCGTAGGTGAAGTTACACCCCCTCTTACAAACAGAAACGCACCTTTATCATTACTACTCAAATGAGGCAAAATTTATCATAAGTAAATTTCTTTCGTCATTGAGCTGTGATTTAAGTCCATCTATTTGTATTTCTTGGAATTGAATCCCCCCTACACACAACTCATAGGCGGGTCCAGGAATTTGTGAAAGGGGGGGGGGGTCTAGCACTTGATCGATCTTTTAGCTACTTTTCACAATCTCCAACCCCACCCACCCATTTACACCTTTTTTGCTTGTGTACATACAATTTAACATTTTAGGAAGATCTTGAGACAGTTTATACACGCAACTGTTTTCGTTTTTACTTCTTGTTTCTCACGTTCTGGTCATTTTTATCCCTATACTCAGATCTGATTTTAAATCTAAAAAAAGAAAAACTGATTTAAAGGTTACTCCCAGTAGGCCAGGGGTCTGGGGGTAGCCTAGGACCCCAGAAACTCTGTGGTAAATGGTGCACAATCTTGCGTTCTGAGCATTTCCTGGCACTTCTTTTTCACTTTTAAATTGTCTGCTTCTTAAACAAAGCTTTCATGTTTACATATACATGTACTTTTTAAGAATTTTAAGTGATACTTGTATCTGACGAAAATATCGTAAATATATATCAGTGTTTCGTCGTATTCATCGTGGAATTAAATGATATACTGGTGTTGATAAATTTGAATGATACTATATATTACATGCAAGTATCCACCTTTGATATCATTTCAACGTAAAGTCTCGTTAAAATTGAATAACTTAATTTTTATGGTCCACAAAGGAGGGGGGTGGGTGGGTCCAGATTCCCTGGACCCCCCCCCTTCCTGGATCAGCCCGTGCACCTTTTCATCACATGTTACGCCTCTTGCCTCAACAGATGTTTCTCGTTTTTGAAATAAGAAGTAGATTTAAAAAAAAAAAATTCTGATAGCCAATAAAAAAATAATGCATGATTTTGAGGAGGGAGGGAGGGAGGTGCTGCAAAAAATTAAACCAAGGTATAACCGTATATATAAACAATTCTCAAGAAACGCATACTACATGTAGTATTTCTATTGAAAAAAATATAATCAACTCGGAATCTCTATACAGTTATTCATTTATGTGTGTACAATATTAAAGTAAGGTATAATACTTATTTCTCCTACTTATGTAAGGTACGGATTTATGAAGCTTTATGTATTTTGACACTCACCTTCTAGAATCAATTATTATAGATATGATTTGATTTTCCCTCTTTATAGTACGCACTGATTGGTAACCTAAACTTTGGAAATTTAGGGGGGGGGGTGCGCCCCCCACGCCCCCTCTAAATACGCCAGTGGCCCAAACCTACCGCTGGGGGCCATGATTTTTACAAACTTGAATCTGCACTATGTCAGGAAGCTTTCAGGTAAATGTAAACTTCTATGGCCCAATGGTTCTTGAGAAGATTTTTAAAGAATTATTCAATATATTTGTATGTAAATCTTTGATCCCCTATTGTGACCCCATCCTACACACCGGGTCATGATTTTAACAAACTTGAACTGCACTATGACAGGAAGCTTTCGTGTAAATGTAATCTTTTCTGGCCCAGTGATTCTCCATCAGAAGATTTTCCCAATATATCCCCATGTAAAGCTTTGATACCCTATTGTGGCCCCGCTTTACACCTGGGGCCATGATTTTAACAAACTTGAATCCGCACCACGTCAAGAAGCGTTCATGTAAATGTAGACCGGTAGTGGTTCTTGAGAAAAAAAGGGGTTTTTTTTGTTTTAAATATTGTCTCTAGATATTTGTATGTGATCCCCTATTGTGGCCCAATCCTACCACCGGGGGTCATGATTTGAACAAACTTGAATCTGCACTCTCAGGAAGCTTTCATGTAAATTTGTACCTTCTTAGCCCAGTGGTTCTTGAGAATAAGACTTTTAAATGATACCACCCTATTTTTGCATGTTTGTAATTATCTCCCCTTTGAAGGGGGCATGGCCCTTAATTTGAACATACTTGAAAGCCATTCACCTAAGGGTGCTTTTTTACCAAATTTGGGTGGTTCTGGAGAGGAAGTTGAAAAATATGAAAAGTTTACTGAGACAGACAAGACAGGTGAGCTAAAATAGCATTACAGAAAAATTTATTTTGGATTGCTCATTTTTTATTTTAGTCACGTTAAATCATGGAAACACGCTATGAACTGCACTGATCCTCCCGCAAAAAAAGAAAAGAAATTAAGATAGTGATGTGACCATGCTTCGCAGGCAATGGTTTGTGAGTTTCATGTTTCATTTTAAACAGTCTTTCTAGCAAACTCATTGTTAATATTGTGTCTAAACTTCATATACACTTCTACAAATTTTTCGACTCTGGATTGATGGATTCGGCTTTCAAGACCACTATTCACCAGAGAGTTCATATATTCTGCTCGAGCTTCACATGATACAATGTAACAATATATAAGGACTTGTTATCAGAAAACATAACACTTAGGCCTATATTGAAATTGTAAATCACGTCTAGTTTCTTTAACCATATTTAGCATTACTTTAATTAGATCTTTCATTACCTGACACCCCCCCCCCCTCCCAACTCACACACACACACACACACACACTTCCTCACATTTGAAGGCTTCTATAATATGAATATTTAGGTTTAGATGTAGTGAGTATAGTATTATATAGTTTGTCGTTTAATTATATATAAAAATCAAGGCATGTTATTGTAAACAAATTTCATAAATACAACTAAAACGGCGAGGGAACGAACACAGAGGGCACCGGTGTCGATTCGAGAATATTCGTCCAATGTGTTACATCATGCAAACGATTTCTTTTTCGTGATAGCTATCCAAAAATGTGTATTTATGGATAGAATATGTACTCATTTTGATGAAAAGCAAAAATAAATTCCTAAGGATATTCATAATCTTTAGACAAGGAAATAATTTCGATTAACCGTTTTGTCCGTACAATATAATTTTATCATGTTTAGCCTGCAGCTTATTTCCGTTGCGCATGCGTTGGATGAGAAACGGCATTGTCAAACTTACATCACACGTGCTGGCAAGGGCAAAGAGAAGTTGAACGTTAGAGCAAGAACCAAAAATGCTGCTTTCACCAAGAATTACATTGAGATGTCTTGAAAAAGGATGCAGGGTACAGAATGCACGGAGTCTGCATTCGCAGACAGTGAAAAACCAGGTAGAAATGCAATCTATTTAGTTGCGTAATTCACAAATTTATGTTGTTAAAAGTAGATTTTAATTTTACATAACTAACATTACTGTTAACTCCGTACTCTGATGAGAAATGTAAGCAATTGCTGTTTTAAATTTTAGTTTTTGCAGTCCTTCCCGAGATATATCCCATTGTATACAAGATAAGGTGTTCAGAAATTTCTGATGAAATACTGATGGCTTCATTTTAATGAGAGTACCAGAAGTTTCAGACAAAACTTTTCATCACATCCTTTCTTGATAACCTATTAGGAATCTCTCTTGTCATCCCCTCGACGTTTTTGCAGATTTTTCCCTCTGGAGACTCGATCACACTTCTGAACAATCAATGATTTTGGTATTCCAGATTAATTTTTACATTTTGACTGCAAACGTTGAAACCAACAAGTTTTTAATTGTTTGGTATTAACGGTAAGTCGGTTCCATGTTTAAGCAGATATGTGATGTGAATTAATATATATGGTAATTGTTTTTGAAGTGACCTTGACGAGGCCGTTTTTTTTATTAATATGTATACGGTGTGACCGTTGGACCGAGCGAAGAATGTACTGGTCATTGGAGTGTCCCAAGTGGTAATCATAATTCCGTTAAGTACGATAGATTATGATTCATTTAAAAATATATATTTTGAATGAAATTTTCATTGCGCTAAACACGCAGTAACATCTCAGTATTAAAGGGGTTTATATGGGGACAACAGTTTTACGGGATCCGCCTATTCATTGAACGCGGGAAATAAAACGCAAGACGACGTAAACAGTGCATCGTGACGTCACATTTTGCCTCGACTTTTTCGTTTTCAAAGCAAACAATCATAAACAACAATAATACATTCCGTATGCAATGAAAAGGCGGTTAAAACTAAAAAAAATTAACCAATGGATTCAAAATTGTGGGGGGAAAAAGTAACCGTAATTTTATCGTATATTCTTATTCAAAGAAACTCATGAACTCGTTCATCTATTTAGTCGTATTACGGTTTTATATGTATTTATTTGCTAAAACCTGTTACAATGATAATTATACTATTCACTTTGAACAAACTGAGTGTTTAAATTACGAATTGCACGTCAGAGTCTTCTATTATTGGCATTCAAAATAAAACACGAATAACTGTTGAAGCAGGTAATGAAAAAATAAATGGTGGCGCCCATATGGATCACGAAAATTTCAGTGAACGTATATAGAGATTATCTCTTTTTCTTTTGCTGATTTTGACTTTTTTCTTTTACATACGTGTTACCTTTAGAGCCTTGCTTCGCGGACGGGCCTTCGGCCCGTCCGAGCTTCGCTCGGTATTATATATATATATATATATATATATATATATACCGTAAGCAGTCTATGCGAAAGTGTTTTGGACCACACAGGACATTTGGTCCTGTGTAATCAATGAACACACTGGACCGAACCAAATTTTGTCAGACCGAAAAACCTACTGTGAAAATGCAAAACCAAGGAAATCTTATTTATTATACTAGTAATACTATACCAGGGATCATTTATATTCTTAGGCTCCAGTGGTATTTGGTTGTTTACTCTGTTTTAAGATGAGGTAAACTTCAAAAGAAGATTAAGAACAAGAGGCTAAAGGTTAAGTCTGCGTGTTATATATTTTTGGTTTATTATATACTTTCAATTTCATCTCTTCTTTTTTATTTAAAAGTTTGCGGGCATATATCACACGATATATGCCCGGAAACATTACGTCACAATCAAATTTCTACGCCGTTAATTTTCAAATTTTTCGTGTTTTTCATCTTTTACTCAGTTAAACCGATAAAGTTATTGTTAAAAATAAAATTATTGTTAGTTTCTAAATGAAATTGAAAGTATATAATAAAAAGGTTATAGACTTTGTATGGGAAATATGACGACCTCGTTTTTTGTCGCGAACGGACCTCGCAAGCTCGGTCCGTCTACGCGCCAAAAAACTCGGTCGTCATATTTTCCCATACAAAGTCTATAACCTATAAATATTGACCGGTAAATTAACTTAATGAATTATAACTTGTAGATATCCTTGCTCACTTTAAATGGAAATCATGCAGTGCAAAGGAGGAACAAGTGAGTACTGTAGTTCTGTAACAATATAAGTATGATGAATAAAGATATTTAAAGTTATTTAGCTGGCAATTGCATAGCAACAGATTGTTTTCAATGTATATTTGCAATGTATATCAGAGATTACTGTGCTGTTAAACCTGTAATGACATATGTATATACTGAGTGAATATTTTTATGCATTTAAGCTCTGGTAAAGTGAAAGGTCAGGTGATTGGAATAGATCTTGGGACAACAAACTCCTGTGTGTCAATTATGGAAGGAAAGACCCCCAAAGTCCTTGAAAATTCTGAGGGCTCCAGAACCACCCCCTCCGTGGTGGCTTTCACTAAAGATGGAGAACGTCTGGTCGGTATGCCTGCCAAACGTCAGGCTGTCACAAATGCAGATAACACATTTTCTGCCACCAAACGTCTTATCGGTAGACGCTTTGAAGACCCAGAAGTTCAGAAGGACATGTAAGTTTCACACATCAGGACATGGTGTGAGTGGAATAATTTTATATGCAGATATAACAAATGTACATTGACAATGTATAATGATATTGTTATACTTGTGCTGTTTGCAGGAAAACTGCATCATTTAAGATTGCGAAGGCAACAAACGGAGATGCTTGGGTGGAGGCTCATGGGAAAATGTACTCGCCCAGTCAGATTGGTGCATTTGTTCTCATGAAAATGAAGGAGACAGCAGGTGAGGAATTGTAGAAACCTCGCAAATGAGGGAAACTGCATGTTGCTATGATAATTAGTATGTTGTAGGTAGGAGTTGGTGATGATTATTTGCTACTCTTGACATCGTGGCTGATGAACATATACCACATCATTTCTGAAATTCCTACCCAAAAATATGTGTAACAAGTCATAGTGGTGTGTTGAGAAGGTCGTAAAGAAATAATCACTTGGTTCTCGAGGGGCTAATTTCGTCAAAAAAGAAGAGCGAGGGCAGGTCATTTTTCATTTTTATATAATGAAAAACAGACAAGGGATTTGTTTTTTACTTCCAGCTTAGGGAAAGCATTGGAAAAACTCTTACAGTGTTCTACAGTGGAATAAGGATTGTGCCTTTTCATATCCAGGGTTTGACACTTACTTTTTTTAGCACTAGACCAGTCGTGCTACTTCAAATGATTTTTGCTAGACCTGACCCTACATCCATTAGTCCCGACCAACTTTTCAGAGACTGATAGTTTCTCCATATTTAAATGTACTTAATTCAAATGACAAACATTAAGTTTTCATGAACTAAAACATACTTAATTGTCTCAAAAAAGAGCTTTTAGTCTCGTCATTCAATTTAATGCTTTCATTTTCAATCACGTTTTCTGTTTCTTTAAATTCTACCTGGCACGGAAATTCTCTAGTCCATTTAAAATAAAATTACCTCAACTGGTTTTTTTTATCTCTATTTCATAAGCCCTGCTTTGTTTCTTCCCAACCTTTTACCTTTTTTCTCTTGGGACATCTTTCCATGAGGACGAGAAGTTGTATTTGAATATAGAGATATTCCCGCACATATATCAACACTGAAAAATGGCTGTTTACGACGTAATTTATTAATTTGATAAACACTTTCTTACATTTGATTCAAATAAACTGGGTTTTTAAAAAAAAAAAGAAAGGAAAATAAATTCATCTAAAACATAACTCTACACACATTAACATCGAGTAGATGTCTTAAAACATCACTTCTGACCGCGACTTATTTATTAGAACTAAAAATAGAGTTTGTGTCATCATGCGGTTCAAAATTGCTCGCAGACTCTACAGTTATTCTTTTTTAGTTAAGAATAAAATAACTTATGGTTTAAAGTAAAGTTTCTTGTTTATTTTTTCAACACGACCAGTCGGACTAGTAAATCAACATTTTACCCGACCGGATCTATCATTTAGTAGACTCAGTCGGTCGGACGTGCCTTAGTGTCAAACCCTGATATTCCTCCAGATATTTATTATACCATCACAATGATGTATTTGAAACTACATAACCTTGTCTGCCATTTGGGAAATTTGAACTGTTTATTCAAATGTTGAAGTGATCCAGACTTGGTCAAGTGTTTTACAGACGGGAGTATCTAAAATGCACTTGAGATTCTACATGATATTTTTTTCTTGCATCCGAAGAGTGCAGAAGAGAAGTTTTATTTTCTTTATTTAAGGATAAAAATGGTTAATGTGCATCGTTTAAACAGATGCAGGTGGGTCTGAGAACCAAGTAATTAATTTTTTGGGGTCTTGTGAATGGTTTACTGTGCAAGGGAACTGTAATTGGTTTAATCTTCTCTTAGTGTTACTGTTTGTTGATAGTTTAGAATTATATGATATGACCATGCATGAAGAGATAGGTTTTAGTGCACAGATCGTGAAAGCTAAGTTAAAACTTCAAAATGATACTTTAGTAAAAATATATAATCATGGTCATCAATGCAAGTGACTAAAGCCACAAGACTGCCACAGATTTGAGCAGATTTTGGGTTTCAAAGAAAATGGGACATATTTTTGATATTACATAAAATGTTTGCTTAGGAAAATGTGGAACATACATTTGCCTATGTACCAAATTTAGATGAAGGTTGCAGCATCTGATACAGACATACAAAATATTGAGTTTGAGAGGTAGGCAAATGTGTGCTCATTATTTGCTGAAGCAGTTTGTGTTTCAAAGTTGGCAGCTTTTGGTTGAAATGAGGAAATTAGAAATTTCAGTCACTGTGACCTTCCTTTCTACTTGAATTGTGTCATAAGATGGACAGTGTCCGAGTAACCAAATAAGGATTTACAGTTTTGTCCTTGATGACTTTTTAAAATGGAGGCCGTGTATGGCTCTTTCATAAAGGAATTACTAGCATTGATACAGAGTGAACTGAAGTTAGAATACATACTGTAATTATCATTCACTGTTGGATTGTGTCATTCTATCAATATTTGTTGAACACTTATTTCATTGTTAACTTGGAACAATGAAATGAAATTATCAAGGGAGAAGTTTTTATGAAAGAATAAAGGGTAAATATTCTTAAAAGAGTTCATGTGCAATAAAAATTGTATTTTTCTGGAAAACTACAAAACTTGGATGTCCAGAAAATTAAAATGAAGGCACATTATTACAGTAATGGTATGGGGAAATGATTGTGCACTGTATGTAGTAGATGGGCTAGACATCTTCTGATACTGATGTTAAATGATTACAGTGAGTTCTATGATGACTATTTGCTACTCTTGATGTCATACTGATGTCAACCTTCACCAAGACTGAGATCTCACTTGTAGGAACACAGCGATATGTGTTTTTCAATAGATTGATAATTTAATCTGATTAATATGTAGTTGATACTGATGGGTTAATGATGGAACTGATTGATTACAAAAAAAAATTTTCAGTTTAAACTCGTCAAATTTGATCACAGTATTCTGTAATCAAATCTTGTAGTATCCAGAATTAGAAGTGATAAATGAGTTGGTTTTATATTTTAGGTTGTTTTTTTTTTTTTAAATGGCTAGTGCAGCTAAATGGCATGTTACATTTCGAGAACAATTTACAAGAAATAAATACATCTATTGCATACCAGCATTGAATGGGAAAAATTGCACAGCATGAAGTCTTGACCAGAATAACAAGTTTAGTCTGTTATAAAAAGTGATTTGTAGAATTACATGCATTGAATGAATTGTGGGACAGTGTGCTTCTTGAACACACGCCAATATCTACACTTTCTCAGATCTTCAATGTAATTGTAAATCATTTGTAGTTTCATCTTAAGTTTGTGAATATTATTATATTAATTCCAGTGATCGAAATTGGTTTAAGACTTGGTATAGACCATGGGTTTATGCCAAAACAAGATGACATAGACCTCATCAAATTGGTATAGACCGCAACATGAAAAAAAATATCACAAAAAACATTTTCATTTACTTCTATTAATAGAAAGCATATTTTCTTCAATTTCCATAACAATATCTTCCTTTCCTCATACCATTTATCAGACGTTGACTGACCATGTAGGGTCCTTTGGAATAACTTTATTGCTTTAAATCTAGAAAATAGGCATAGACAATTTGGTGTATCTCAATTACAATTGGCATAGACTTGGTCTGTTGTTAATGTCAAACACTGTAATTCTATAACTTGTAAAGATTGTTGTTGTAAATGACAGATACTATAATGTTTGCTTAGTCACAGAAGACAGTGAGTTCTATGATGACTATTTGCTACTCTTGATGTCAAACTGATGTCAACTTACACCAAAGACTGAGATCTCACTTGTTCGAATTTCAGTTGTAATGTCAGGGTGGTATTAAATAGTTTGTGCATGTTATAAATATATTAGAAGGTACTTGCATATCTATCTGCTTATAATTATTTGTCTATCAGTATTATAGCTAAATGCATTTGTAAATAATTACCTATTGTAGATAATTACCTTGGACAGAAGGTGAAGAATGCTGTCATCACTGTTCCTGCGTATTTCAATGATTCCCAGAGACAGGTAATGCTGTAACTGATCAGTAATAATTCTCTGAGTTTGATTATTATGATAGTGTTGTGATATTTGGCACAGAAGGGGGAATCTTGATTTGTATTGAATATGTCTTGTGTTTATTCTCTATCAGGCCACAAAAGATGCTGGACAGATTTCAGGGCTGAATGTTCTCCGGGTCATTAACGAACCTACTGCTGCTGCTCTGGCTTACGGCATGGATAAAACCGATGACAAAGTGTGAGTTTGTCTGCGTTGTCTGTCTCGTTTTTATTCTAGGACAAAACCATCAGTTATGTTCCTTCCTGGTAAATATTCATCCAGGAGTTTTGATCTGAGACAAATATTTGAAAATTACTATTCCTGATGAAGTTTGCTTTGTGTTACACTTAATGCTTATTTCTTTCCAGTATCGCAGTATATGACTTGGGTGGTGGAACTTTTGATATCTCAATCCTAGAGATGCAGCGGGGAGTGTTTGAGGTGAAGTCCACCAATGGTGACACATTCTTGGGAGGGGAGGATTTCGACAATACTTTGGTCACTTTCCTGGCCAATGAATTCAAACGAGATGTAAGTTCCCACAAGAAAATTAGAAAATCCTTACATTTAAATTATTAAAGTTTAAAAAGGAAGGAGTTTCTTATGAAGAAGCATTTCATTTGAAGAATTGGTGTGATGATCTTCTTTGTTTTCGGTCCTTAGGTCATACTATATGTGATTCATATTTTAGCGTGATTCATATTTTGGCATCTTTGGCAACGGAAAAAGAGCTCTAGCTTATGGTTGCACTAAAATATGAAAACGTTTATTTTATCCATTATCAAACATAAAAGAAATGGTACATCTTGATTATACCATTAATTCATCAGCTCCAGTAAGGCTATTTTACTCTACTCTAAAATAAGTGCATATGTAGTAAATAATATGAACTGGCTTCTCAATATTTCCTAAATGTGTCCTCTCTTTGAAAGCACAAATCTGAAGTGGGAAGCCTCAATTCATTGCATTTGCAATGTTCATTAATTAATGGTATGCAAAAGAACATTGTATGATATATATATTTGCTTTTTGATTTTACAGCAAGGAATTGATGTAACCAAAGACAACATGGCCATGCAGAGGTTGAGAGAAGCAGCTGAGAAAGCAAAAATAGAGCTCTCCTCTAGCATGCAGGTAAGAGGATAGGATAAAATACTGTATTTGATGCCATCTACTGGACATGATAAAGAGTTTGTGGGCAAGGGAGGCCAGGGCCATCAGTGGTTTTTAGGGATAATGATGTGTATGTACATGTACTTGCAAATGAGATTTACACCCACAATTCAAGATGACCCCATCTCTGAAAGACCTGCATGTGGGGCACAGTAGTGGTTTAGTTACTGATACTGTTTAAGCAGTAGTGATTGATGGTTAATCCAAAGTCAGTCAAATTCCCAGCTGCTCTTTAGCTTCTGGGGCCAAATCTTTGGGACAAAAAAATGAGATAAAAACTTGCAGATCCTTGTTTTAACATAAGATGGAGATAGTTTTTATCTGAACACTTGCTTACATTAATAGTGATCATTAATGCTTCCTTGTTCCTTGACCGGAAGTAACCATGGTAACGTTGCTTATGTTGTAGACGGACATTAACTTGCCTTACTTGACGATGGATGCCAGTGGCCCTAAACACATGAATTTGAAACTGTCCAGAGCCAAGTTTGAAGGGATTGTAGAAAGCCTGGTCAAACGCACGGTTGGACCATGTCAGAAGGCAATGAGTGACGCTGAAATCAAAAAGTCTGAAATTGGTGATGTCATTTTAGTCGGAGGAATGACACGTATGCCCAAGGTACGTCCTTATTATTGTTTTTTTTTTATGGGATAGACTGTGACTTCATTATTTACATGTATTTTGGATCCATACATATGCATGGAATGTGGATCATGCAGTCTCATTTCAATGGAAACATGAATATTTATTTATAGTGTTTATTTTCAAATATGTCATTATTTTCAAAAATTATGACATTTTAATCTAATTTGGACATCACTTGTGTTCGTTGTACAAGTATACAATTGCAAAAACATAAAAAAAAATATCAAATTCTTTGATATATGATCTGAAATTGAGATTTCATTCCTATGATATAAAAGTAGCAGTGATAAACTTTATTGGAGAGAAATATCTCGGGCATGATCTGTCTTGACATTGAATAAACAATACTTCATTATGTGAAGTAGGCCGACTAAATTTAATAGATTAATGAATTAAATTTCTCTCTACCATTATTTGTATTAGATGAGCAACCTACATGTAGCATGCTAAATTATGGGAGGGGGGGGGGGTTGAGCCCATATATTCAGAAATTTTGAAAGTGTTTAATTCTGTAACTGACTGCATATTATTGCAGTATTTTTTTGATTAAAGAAGTTTAATTGCATGAAATATTGTTTAGTTGAATGCATATAGACATCTCATAGCAAATCTTTAAAAAGATGATTTTGTAGGACAACTTTGGGGGCTTAAGTTCAGCCCTAGTCCCAATCAAAAAAATTTATATTTATCCAAAATGCATGTAAAGTTTTTTGGGTTTTTTTTTACTCAAAAATGTGATGTTAAAATCTGTTTGTTGCATGTTTTTCAAGTGAAATTAACTAGGTTTGTACTTCAGCCCTGATGGATTCCATTGTAATTTAATTCACACCTCTAATTGTTTTTGATAGAAGTTTTTAGATAAGACATACTGTTCTGAGTTTTGTTACCATCAATGGTGTTTGTAAACGTAACACAAAGACCCAAATTACGGTATTCAACAATGCTTCTTGTATTACTAGGTATTCTTAATAATTCCCACTTTAATCTAATTGATGCTGAAATTTCCAACTTCGAGGGTCCAGACCCCAGTCCCAAATAACTGGGGAAAAGAAAACCCCACTGCACTCTTATTTTATAGAAATTGCAAACATTTTCACCCACAGAAAAAAAATGTTATGCAGTACTCGAAACTTGACAGGATGTATAAATTTCACAAATCTGTCTCACCAGGTTCAGGCATTGGTACAGGAGGTGTTTGGCAGAACTCCAGGAAAGTCAGTGAACCCCGATGAGGCTGTTGCCATGGGAGCTGCTATACAGGTAAGAGAACATAAAATGTCTACAAATAGTGAAATTTATGCTTTCCTATTCAGTACAGTATACGTGAATGATTTTTTATTTTACCAGACCAAATTTTCTAATGTGCAAAATTCAGTCTGCGCTTAACGTTTCTGATTACAAGACTATAGGGCAAGTGAGAGTACAAAATTTGGTAGCCCAAATAAGATTTTATTAGCCTAAATGCTGTGTAGGAATTATTCAACATGATTCGAAATTTCAAGTTTAAACATTTTTTATGAGTATAACAAATCAAGTTCAGCTCTCTTTCAACTTCTAATTCTGTCATTTCACAGTCAGAATCCTCCAATTCTGATTCTTCTAGTTCTTCATAATCACTCACCCTAATAAAGGTGAAAACAAGGGTTATTCACTAGCTCAGTCACATATTCTGAACGGCTGAGGCGGTCACTTGTGTTCATTACTCTGGCGCAAAGTGTTTACTCCATTTATTAGTTTCGTGTCCTTTTACAGAATCAATTCTGTAATTATCAGAGCCAGACATGAACTTACAATTTGCAGTGTTTTCTTTTCTGCACCAGATACAAAATATGAGACCATCGTTGTATTCAAATCAGGGCCGGTTCTCCTGCATACACGCTAACATTTTCTTTGTCGCTTTGTTTCCTCACACTTCTTAGCTGCAACTTTCTCTGTAAGAACGGGTTGTTTCACTGATTTCCTACCAGGAATTGCTCATTCTTTATGCTTAATATCTTTAATGTTAAATATTTTTATTCTTTATATGATCATAATCCCCGCCGGAAATATATTACTGGCTTACAGGGCATGCATGTCAATAATGCTTGGTAGTCCGATCCATATTTTACTAAACACGACTCTACTGCTTAATTTCGAAGACTGAAAAATTTTTATCAACTGAAATTCATATTTCTACCCTGATTTACCTTGCGTATACAAGTTTATTTGGAAAAACTGAAGTAGTTTAATACCGGAAATACTATGAACAAAACAAAAACACAATACCGGACATTTGGTCAGGAACTATACAAACTTTAACTGGGCCGATCCATTTTTTACCGGAAATGTCTGATGATCCGACATATTTCGCATACTCTGTCAGGATGTCCTTTCAATCATTTCAATTTGAAGTACTATGTAGGTGTTGATAAGCAGTTCTGCCTTTCTGCAGATATTGTAATGATTGAATGACGTACATGTATAAATAATTTTTGGAAACCTTAAGAGGTGAGGTAAATATACATGTACAATTATGAAGGAAATCTGTTTATCATATTGAAATACTTAAAAATTACATTTATTCTGTGATGAATAGAAAAATCTGCTGATAGAAATAGAAAACAAGTCAAGAAAATGAAGTAATCGTGCAGTATTTGTATTTCAGGGAGGTGTGTTGGCAGGGGACGTAACTGATGTGTTATTGTTGGACGTTACTCCACTTTCGTTGGGAATCGAGACTCTGGGAGGCGTGTTCACAAAGCTCATTGACAGAAACACAACTATTCCCACAAAGAAATCCCAAGTATGTTTGTTCTCGACAAAAGTATTCAAATTCAAAATCCTTTATCTAAATTGCAAATCGTGAACAAATACTTGAATTTAAGAATTACATTTAGAACTTCTCATATTATACACAGGTACTGTAAATCACTTCATTTGTAAAAATATTGTTCATGAGTAATTTCGGGAGAATAGCCATTTGCAAAACTACTTCTTGCAAATAAACTCTTACATACAGAAGACTTGAGCAACAGATAATGATTCGTACAAGTTTGGTCTACTGAAATGGTACATCATTGTATTTATTTAAAGATAAGATCTTCTGAAATAAAATTGATCTACAGGATTGTGTAGGTTTGTTTTGTGAACTGAATGTTTGATTTGTTTGTAGGTTTTCTCCACAGCAGCTGATGGCCAGACAAGTGTAGAAATCAAGGTCTGTCAGGGAGAAAGAGAGATGGCCTCGGACAACAAACTCCTCGGACAGTTCATGCTGGTAGGTTGATTACACAGAGAACTGCAAGACATGTACAACAACAAATCACAGCTTTTGATTTTTATTACCATACTAAGTTTTTATGAAGTAGGTGTTCATGAGCATTGTTCTTGCCCAATAACAATCATATTCATTAAAATGTTATTAAAGAAAGTTTTGTTTTAGTATTTGGTATGTATACCATGTGCTACAGATTAAAATCATTTGCTAGTGTACTTTCTGATTGCTGATGGCGTATCCATGCTTTAACTTTGGAAAATGAAAGTGGGGGTATACATTAGTGACTAGTTGTGCATGCTCCATGTTGTTGTGATCAAGTCTTTGTAACAATTTCTAATTGAAAAATATTTTTTGATTTTATTTTTAGGTTGGAATCCCCCCAGCCCCTCGTGGTGTCCCACAGGTTGAAGTGACCTTTGACATTGATGCTAACGGCATCGTGAATGTTTCGGCTCGAGATAAGGGAACAGGAAAAGAGCAACAAAGTAAGTGAATGCATGGAGTTATCAGGTGCACGAACTTTTCTATTGTTTAAATATTAGTCCAGGTGCAATTTCTTTCACTCAGTTTATATCATAAATGTTTTCTACACAGTGTGAAAGCTCTGATACTAAGAGATTGTAAATAACACCTCAGAGTAACGAGTATAATCCTACTAGTTTACACAGGCCACATGTCTTTGGTGGCAACTGTTTATTAGAGTCTGGGCACTCCATCATGTAATCCTATAATGCAGTATATATTGGCTGGATATAAAAAAAAAAAATACAAGTTTTCGGACAAAATCCATCAGTAAAATCAAAATAGCAGAAAATGCATTATTTTAAATGTGTGTGTATGTGTAAAATATTGAAATTTTTATATGTGTGTTTGCCCCTGACTGTGTAATGTTTTTATCTAAAGATGACAGTTATTTTAGCATGTTGTCAATAAACATCGTATATTTCAGTTGTGATTCAGAGTTCTGGTGGACTCAGTAAAGAGGAGATTGAAAACATGGTCAAGAATGCAGAGAGATATGCAGCTGAAGATCATGTCAGGAAGGTGAGTTATTCACATGTTCAAGACTTTTAATGCCCTCTGAAACATGGGACATGTTGCTTTTGATCTGTCATTCACAACTTCAATCTTGGTGGTAACTTTTACTGTATAGATCACTTATTAAACTTCATTTTTGTAAAGATTAGGGTCAAAATTATATGTGAAAGGGCCTGGCCACTGCTAAGGGTAAAATGTTTTCACAAACTGTCGTGTTATGTGCATTGCAAAATCATTAATGTGTAATGAGCACATTCTAATCATTCTGTAAAATATTTAAAAGTGAAGTAGGCATGCATGCAGAGGTTTGAAAAAGTCCATGGGGGAATTTTGAGCCTACTGTATAGTTAGTCAGTGGATTCTAATGTAGGGCCATTATAGGCTCTGGACTATCTTAGACTGGTCATGAATATAACACTGTCAGTACTACACCACATGTGCCTTCATTCTACATGTGTTTATAGGTTGCACCAGAGGCATCAAAACACACATCTAGATATATATACCATTTTATACAAGCTAGCAAGTATACAGGTTCTTTTGTGTTGGTGTTTTTGTATTCCTATTCTTCAGAGATTTGGCATGTACAATTCTACATGACTGATCCATGACAAACAAAGTCTTAAAACACTGCAACTACATGTACTTGTAAATGTATACATTTATGTTATAATGTGTATCTGCAGGAAAGAGTGGAGGCGGTGAATCAGGCTGATGCCATAATTCATGACACAGAATCCAAACTGGAGGAATTCAAGAGTCAACTCCCAGAGGAAGATGTAAGTATTTACCAAAACGTAATGTTTCAACCAATGTAGGGAAAAGGAGATGATATACATGTATATCGTAGGCTAATAAACTAATTCACTGTCTTTATCGTTGGCTAATTAACTAATTCACTGTCTTTATCATTGGCTAATAAACTGATGCATTGTGTCTTTCTTTATCATAGGCTAATAAACTGAGGGAGCAAATTGTTGGAGTGAAAGATTTAATTGCAAGAAAGGACGATGTAGAAGTGGAAGAACTAAAGCAGGCCACATCCAGCATGCAGCAGGCCTCCCTTAAACTGTTTGAAATGGCATACAAAAAGGTTTGTAGTATGTGCATGTAAAAGTTACTGTTTACACTCTTTGCATCAAATTCTACCTGTAAATGAAGTACAGCGCTGTATATAAGGGGAGGGAGGAGGATGGGTATTAGAATTGGCCTGTCTGTGGACTTGATTTTCTAAGACACTTTATTTTATATTTTTTTTGGAAATTAGTACATGTTATCACACCATGAGAATTGATGAATATTGAGATAAAAGAAAATTCAGTGCTTCCTGTATGTTGTAGTCAGAAAATAGCTGATTTACCTGTTTGTAAACCTGACTTTGAATAAATATCTTATTGGAATGAAACGTGAATGTTAAAATTCCCCTATATCAATGAGGCAGAGAGAGGGTGTTAGCTATCCTTGAAGTACAATATTCATCCCATCTTCTAGGCTCGGTGATTATTATTACACTTCTCGGGTTGCTAAAATATAAAGCCAATAATTGGAAGGTACATGTATACACTATCTACAGATCAATTTTTGTGTATTAATTGTGACAGACGATTAAATTGTATTAACTGCCTACAGACCAGACTTCTCATTGTTCATGTATTGACTGTTCACATATTAATCATTGTATGAACCGTTTACAGATGAGTCGTGTTAGCTGTCAAATTATTGTATTAAGTCATAATATAAACTGTCTGCAAACAAAAAATCATTGTCTTGATTCCTCTTCAGATGTCTGCTGACAGGGAAAGTCAGGATAGTTCCTCATCTAGCAGTAGTTCATCCGAATCTTCAGACGACCAAGAAAAGAAGGAAGAAAAGAAAGAAGAAAAGAACTGAGTGATCTAAAACAAACTGTGTGAGTGTGTGAATGCATAGAATAAATGTAAACACTGACAGGGGCCAGTGTTTGGGGTATCACCCAATGAGACAGGCCAACACCAGCGGTGTGAAGATTGACCTCTCCATGCTGCTGGGACAGATCAACATTGAAGTATTTATTCATTTATGACTGAGAGGTCATCTGTTTAGCTCACTGAGATGTCATTTTGTCATAGAAAACAAAGACTGGAAGCCAACAACAGACCATTTATCCTTGATTGCATCATCATTGCTAACATAATGAAATGAATTGTGTGATTGAAAATTGAAATTTTCAAAGTGCATTCAAAATTTCAAGACCTGTATCTTGTTTTGTTATACAGTGGGATTCTGTATGTGCGTTATTAGCATGCAGTGCACTTCAGCATTGTACTTGATAATCATATTTCATTGTTTTGAGTTGATCATAGTAAATTAAAATATTTTATGTCACTTTTTGTGTAGAAATTGTTTTAAAGATGTACAGATACATGTATATGTGATATTAAATTAAGTATGAAACAAACAGTTTTCTTTCATGGATTTCAAAGTTTAAAAGAAGAATCTGGAAACGGCCCATAATGAGGAAACCACCAGGCAGCATCCATGTACTGTTTTGTACAAAATGATATGTAATACCATATATTGATTGCAGTCTGTTTTATATTGAGATAAATTACAGTGTTTGCTGATGTATTTGGGATATGATTAAGGGTTGAACCATAGTTGTCAACAAAGACTTAAGCTGAATGCTGATTTGTAATGTGTAATTGACAGAAGGAAATCATGGCTGTGAAAAATCCCAATGATCTATAGAACTTTTTGCCCATACTACTTGTTTTACTGCAGGACATCATAGTTTTATGTGTGGATATCTCGATAATAGGCTCTTTCTCAACAGCAGGGCTATGGTTAGCCATGGAATGTGCTATATCACTCCCAAACTTGGAATACTAAAACGATGATTTCGAATATGGACCTGGTTTTTGAACAGATTGATTTTACTTGCACAAGGGTAGGGCTTTACATCTGTTTATATATGAAACTATAGCTATTCTCGCATTGAAAATGTCATCATGTTTGTTATAATATTAAAATAACCACATGTCTAACTAATGTTTATGAACTCTCCAAACGACGCATGTGCGTCTACAAATTTTCTTTTTGAATTGGTTCTGGGCATTTCACTACAAAAAGACAATGTAGAAACAATATAACAATAGGTTTTGATGTGTGGGCTGGTATCAAAGTCTACTACAGAACAAGTGTAAGGAAGAGGGCTAAAATAGGCTTTGCCTGTTGCCCAATCCTTTTCACTTTTGTGAATAAAATTATAAATTAAAGCTGACATGAATTAATAAATATAGTATAATTCTATATGTCCGTCATATTTCTTTGCTAATCCGCCATATTGGTTGGATATTCTATTGTTATATGTATCAGGGTTCGCATGGTATATAAGGGGACGAGTTTTGCTACGCTTCACATCACATCAGTGTCTTCGATTTACCTGTGCGGGTAGCTTCGACAGGTAACACGTACATCTCCGATACTAATTTATAGGACATCAAGAAAAAATGAAATCACGTTTTGAAACACCATGCAGTGCTCAAAATTACAATAAACATATCGTACAGTAGTAAATCATTCTAAAAGCTTTGGATAAATAAATATAGAAAGCCTTTTCTTTACGTGAATGTGCGTACATTTGCAATAAATATGTCAAAACTATACAAAAACGCGGAGAAATATTTCATCTATTATCTAGATCTATTGATGAGATGGAATAAGCAAAAGGCATAAAATCTATAACATTCACACTTACTTCAAGCAAAATGCAAATACATAAATGCTACTGTACGTATAAAGAAGACAGGGTCATGTATGCTCGTCATGAAAAAGCATCGAATGCGGATGACTATTTACCTGGGTCTACTCGTAATATTTGTAAAGGACCGAAGATGTACGTGTACACTTGTCGAAAATACTCAAAGTAGTAGTAAAACTCCCTTTATTAGCATAGTCCTTGAAACAAAACGATACACTCCATTTGTATTCCAACAGTAAACAACATTGTCCATTGTACAGACTGCGACACACTTAGCCCGCGCCGATCAGCTATCTTCAATCAGGGGAAGTATCAGAGTAGAATATTTACCCTGTATTGTGCATGAATCCTTATATTATACCGTATTATTTACTTGTCAGAGTATTGCAGATTTATAAATCAGGAAATCATTTAGGTACATAAATTGTTTGTGCATAGATAATTTGCATATACAACACTGCACGAGTGTATGGGATGAGAGAGGGAGAGAGGAGGGATTCAAACGATGATCTTGTAATAATCGCGCTCTTATTAAGGCAAATGATATCGTTAATTCAATATAAGAGAACAGTAACTCAATATTGCTCTCATTCATTGATAATACAGATTTATTTGATTCATTTAAAGCACACAATAATTAAAAATTAAACATATCTTTAAATAATGTTATTTTCAATTACTTTATTTTTAGCTAATTCGGCGCTCAATAGATCTTATATATCTATGCCATTTTGCTTTATTACATTCTGCGTTGAACTCGACGCAAATTGTAGTTCTGCAAAATGTAATAATTGAGTTTATCCTATGCGTAGTTATCAAGCACATGGATTTTTTTTTTTTTTTTTATTTAAACATATTTTATTGAGAAACTCAACAGGATTGGGCAACAGGCATAGCCTATGTAGGCCCTCTCCCAAATACAAAGGTCAAGTACAAAGAATCAAGGGGAGGGAACAAGAGTGTCTGTCCCCCACCTTTGATAACAATATCCATTTTTTTGTTATTTTGTTTGTTTGGTTATTTTTTATGTTTTCAAGTTTTCAGTTATCTGGTGGCGCCCAGTTTTTGTTGGTGGAAGAGAGAAACCAGATACAATGTACCTGGGAAGAGACCACCGACCTTCCGAAAATAAACTGGGAAACTTTCTCACTTACCGGCGCGAGCGGGTTTCGAACCCGCGCCGACAGAAGTGAGAGGCCGTTATTTTGTAATGCAAGTAAAAAATATATTGGGTGACAACCCCCCCCCCCCCCAAACTTGACCCCAGCTTGAAAGTTCTGATATAATAGTAGAAGACACACACCACCACCAATTAAGAAAATGAAGATATGAGGCACTCATAGTAGAGGACTCTAACCACCCCATCCCACCCCCAACGATGGAAGAAAATGAAGTGTAGGGGGAAATTATTGAGGCAGTCAAAGTAAAAGACTCTCTTAACCCTTCATCCCCACATTAGGACTTTGAACATCGGATAAAACATCTTGGTTTGTTTGGGTTTTTTGTTTTATTTTATTGCTGTTTTCGTTCATCTTTTTTAATTATTATTTTGAATGGCAAGAAATTTTGAAGAATCCAATTTTCCTTTTTTTCTTCCTGTTGTAACCCCCCCCCCCCCCCCCCCCCCCCCATGAAAAATGACGATACATGTCTGGTTATTACATGTACATTTTGCTTTTCAACACATGCATGCATACTAATTGTATGGTGTAGAACTGCACCCTTTACCAAGTTTTCCTTCATTTACACAGTGTAAGGAATGGTAAACCAAAATCACAAAACAAAATGCATAAAGGCCAAGATAGTTTTAAGCGTAGGAACTTCATTCACGAATACATAAATACATGTATTCAGAAAAATCGCATGCATACATTGCAGGAATATAGCATATGTGTGTTTTAACGTTTCTGTAACATGCCATAATGATTATTTTCATTTCGTAGATCTGGCGCAATGGATATATTCTAAAAATAGACATACCGCTGTACGTCGAAATTTCATATCCAAATGTATTCGATAAGATGTTAGTATTCATAAATCAGTAAAATTCGTGTTGAGGTTTTATTTGATATGATACAGTGTCAATGAATCTACTGTAATGCATTACTAGGATATGCAAAAGGCAAGAGTATAAACATTTTCTAGTATCGATATCTATATGATCACGAAAAAACATTATATAATTTGTATCCGGATTCATATGCCGATTTAGATATCAATAAAAACAAGACTGCATAGTTTGGGAGAGGGGGTTCTAATGAGTCTGATGAAATTAAAAGGAACCCCACATTTGCATTCAAACTAGATGTACTTCAAAATGAATTCATTTTTGCTCTGACTGAAAGCATGATTTTAAATTCGGGAACGAATCTTGCATACCAAATAATAATCCTTTGGAATTTAATGAAATGCAGATATGCACCTTTCTTTCAACACGAATTTATATTATGTTGTTTCAGGCACGTATACAGGGGGTTGGGGTGGGCAGGGAGGCTGGTCTGCTCTCTCTCTCTCTCCCCCCCCCCCCCCGTTTTTTTGACAATTTACTTTTTTCCGTTATTCTAACATACAAAGTCAGTATATTCTACATGCACAGTTTAAACTGATATTTATTTATTTTTTAAATTTGTAATGAATTCAATTATAAACATCAACTCCTGTAAGTTTTTAATACATTGTCAATAACAAATTTTTAAATAGCTGGAATTTCTTAATGCTTGTAAGCTTACCATTATATCAGTGATCAATTTTCTTTCCTTCTGTGAAATGATATATTGTACATCGAAGTAGGACAGTCTCTCTCTCTCTCTCTCTTTTTCTCTCTCTCCTGTTCAATCAATGAATATAGACATACAGAGACCGTAAATAAGTATGTGGTTCTCAAAGAAACAATAAAACTATATTTTCGTTTATTTCCTTTTATATGTGTCTTTGTGTAATCAACTGTTTATTATGGATTGCAAATGTAATACCCGCATTTTTAAACAGATGTATATTTTCGATCATTATTCCCTTATTTGTATATCCAAATTTGTATATGATCATCGATAAATTTTGAATTGAGCACGCAATATATCCAACCAGATGCTCAATGTATATGATTAGATTCCCGATTTCTATAAACTGCAAAACCTCGACCAGACAAGCATTCAATACTGGAAACATTTTCGACTCTGACATCTCCCCTGATTGAAGACACCCTATTTGGCACGGGTGAAGTGTGTCGCAGTCTGTATAATGGAATGACAACGTGTTGTAAAGTTCTAACGAGATACAAATGGAGTTTATCATTTTGTTTCGTGGATTTATTAGAATAAAGAGAATCTAATATTTTCGGTAAGTGCACATCTCCGATACCTGTTGAATATATGTCCATATTTGTTACGTTTTTTTGTGTGGCGAATATGCCATGTGCATTACATATTATGCATATGGCATGGACCTGTATTTTGCAAGAATTGATATAAATGATATATTTTATGCTCTTTGCTTATTCCATTCTATCAGTATGTAATTGGCAAATGATTTCTCCGCATTTATTTCATAAGAAACTGCAAATACTTGCATGCACTTACAAGTATGCAAGAAAAGCTTAATTTTGCATTTTTTTCTAAATTATCTAAACCTTCGGAATGTTGCATTGGTATACAATAAATATTTTGTAATTTTGAACAAAGCATAATGTTTTAAAATGTGATTTTATTTGTTTCGCATTCCCTATATATTACTATCGGAGATGTGCACTGGTCGAGTCCACCTAGAAAAATCACTCAGGTGTGACAATCACATTTGGGGTATATACGGGTAGAGTAAATTAGTCTACCTGAGAGAAATATGGCGGATAAGATGAGAAAGGTGTATGTATTTATTAATTCATGTCAGCTTTAAGTGCAAGGAAATTGCGTTTTCCTTGCATGCTATTACTATTGGAGTTGCACTATAATATGAGTAATCCAGGCTAGGGCCTTTTGATGAGCTGTTAAAGCCACACACTTTTAAGAATGCCAGGGCCCCACCTTTGATAAATTAGCCTTGCCCCTGATTCCATGCTCGTCATCCCCGGAACTCGGAATCCAGCTTGTATTGATTCACCCACTTGCCAGTTCGAGGACTGGAGCTTAATTGCAACAAATAATATCTCTTCAGTGATACTCAAGTCAAGATTTTGGAAATCCAAAATAACAGTAAACTTGCAAGAACTAAAACAAAAACAGAGTGCCAAATTCGTCTAAGGATCAGACCTATGTATGAGGGAGATAATCCTCAGTTGTGATTTGATGTACAAAATTTCAACAATTTAGTCACCATACTTGTCAGCAAAGATGAAATGGTAAATACAGTCCTTCAAATAGCTGTCTATAAAATGATGCAACTGAACAGCCATTCTCTGTAACCACTTAAACATTTATATAAAGGGTCTGACACACATAGTCACCGATTCTCTTTCTTTGGCACATCGACTTGATCTCACATAAGTAATGCAAAATCATAATTTGGTTGCTATGGTAACATTTGCATGTCATTCAGATCACAAGAGTAAATTTTTACATGAAAATTGACTTATTTTATTCAAATATTATGTTAGTTAAAATCCATTATAATAATATAACAAATTGATTCCGTAGTATCTTTAATATTCAGCAAGTAATTTGAATATTTGTCTGGAGAAGAGGTGTATTTGATAAATTTTAAAAAGCTAATTTAGAGGCATATTTCAATGATGGGTAAAAATCACAGGCACTTGTTTCTGTAAATAAGTTATGATGTCTCTATACCAATAACACTCGATCTTATACACAGTCAGAGTCAAAACTTATTTAGAGAAACAATTGGGGCCTGTGATAAAAATTCCCGCATTCAGCTTGAAGTATATATATATGTGAATGCTTGTTTGACAATGCATTGGACCTATTTTTTGAACTGTATTTCCATGTAAACAAAATGATGCATTTGGTCATATGAAAATACAAGTATGTGCATGCATGCTGGAATTACCCTAGACAGAAAAATTAATTCAAATCATGGACCATACATACATTTGCAATGATTGTATTACTAACAAGCACCTTTGTAAAAGTGAAGGTATGAAGTCATTTTTGCCTCTTATACCAAGTTATTTACTTCATGTAAAGCGTATAATCTATTTTGGTCCAATATCATTCAGATATGATGGCAGTCCATTTGTCTGCCCATCTGTCTGTGGATGAGTTTTTTAAAAAAAGATGTGTTTTCTGGCTCATGTACACTGAATAGTAGTTATCCACGTAATATTACTCAGAAATTATATTAAGTATATCTTCAATATTCTGAGCAACACACTACTGCAGAATATATAGTCTTGCATTTACATTAATTACTCACAAGAATCTTCATGACAAAAGGATGCGTTTATTCTTCAATGAGCACAAATTTACTATTTTCCACCATTCAATGTGCCGTGCGGGCAATATTAGTTCCACTAGGACAGTTCTAGTTATACTTGATAAAGTTCCTGTCAAGTCATATAGGGTTAAGCCATTGTCATGAATCCGGAATTTCAAAAACACTTGGTTTTGATTTAAAATAATGTCACTCAAAACTTTCAAGAAAATTGTTCAATAGCTTTATTGCATACAGGAAATCTTTTGAAATGGATAATCAACATGCATTAAATAATTTACTGACACTTAAAAATGAACACACATTCACTCTAGCATTAACAAAATATGTATAGGCACATTACATGCGAGAACTTGCACTTTCCCAAGCAATTGTAAGTTTTATTTTTTGGATGTGTTGTACACAGCCATCGCATTGTAAAACACATTAAAAACCACAGAAAACAAGAGGCCCATGGGCCACATTGCTCACCTGAATCACCTTAGCCCATATTGAAAGATTTTCCCTATATATTCGCATGTAAAACTTTGATCCCTATTGTAGCCCCAACGTACCCCCCAGGGGACATGATTTTCACAAATTTGATACTGCACTATGTCAAAACCTTTAATGCAAATATAAACTTTTCTGGTCCAGTGATTCTTCAGAAGATTTTTCTCTATATATCTGTATGTTAAACTTTGATCCCCTATTGTTGCCCTGTCCTAACCCCGGGGGCCATGATTTTAACAAACTTGAATCTGTACTATGTCAGGAACCTTTCATGTAAATTTGTACTTTCTTAGCCCAGTGGTTCTTGAGAAGATTTTCCCTATATATTTGAATATAAAATTTTGATCCCCTATTGTGGCCCCATCCTACCCCCAAGGGTCATGATTTTTAAAAACTTGAATTTGCACTATGTCAGGAACCTTTCATGTAAATTTCTACTTTCCTGGCCCAGTTGTTCTCAAGATTTTCAAAATTTTACCTATATATTCGCATGCAAAACTTTGATTCCCTATTGTGGAATCATCCTATCCCCAGGGATCATGATTTTAACAAACTTGAATCCGCGCTTAGTCTATGTAATGGAATTTCATGTAAATCTGTACTTTCCTAGCCCAGTGGTTCTTGAGAAGAGCTTTAAAGATTTTCCCTATATGTTTATAAATAAAACTTTGATCCCCTATTGTGGCCCCATCCTTAGCCCGAGGGTCACAATTTTTACAAACTTGAATCTGCACTATGTCAGGAAGCATTCATGTATATTTTAGCTCTTCTGGGTCAGTGGTTCTTTAGAACCACCTTATTTTTGAATTTTTGTGATTATCTCCCCTTTGAAGAGAGCATGGCCCTTCATTTGAACAAACTTGAAAGCCCTTCACCCAAGGATGCTTTTGGCCAAGTTTAGTGTAATTGGACCTGTGGTTCTGGAGAGGAAGTCGAAAATGTAAAAAGTTTACAAACAGGCGACTGACAAATAGCAATCAGAAAAGCTCACTTGAGCTTTCAGCTCAGGTGAGTTAAAAAGGGGATTTTATTTGTGGCGTAGTAAGTATCCATGGCAACCAGTTCAATACTGTTTTCGGACTCTCTGTGGCAGGACGCTATCCTGGGCATACTTAAAGAAGGACAGTAGGCCGTACTTCTTGCTTTTCTTTTTGAAATAGTTACTGACAACATCACTTTCTTCTGATGAGCTCACACGAGTCCCGCTCGTTGTTGGTAACACATTCTCATTGGCTGACAAAGAAATAAAGAAGGCAAATGGGACGAGCCACAGGCAAATGGTGAAGTAGGCCAACACCTGAAAGACAGCAAAATTGCATAATGAAAATGTGAAATAGTGTTGGGCATGTCATAGAATAAGTGGTAGACATTTACAAGTTGTTTTATTTGGTCAAAAGCAGTTTTAATACCGGTACATCTGTAGTTATTTTTGGGGGGCTTGAGCATCACTTTGAAGTCTCATATGATTCTGAAAGTGGTATGATATAACAGAATCCCCAAACTAAATGAGTCTAACCTTGGTTAATTTAAGACAAAGTTTGGTTGGGATTCTGTGAGCCATATCACCACTGAAGGGATCACATGCCCATCTCTCTTCTCTTGAGGTGAATTGGTCTCACCGTTTAATAGCATTGTGATCTTTAACGAGTTTGGTGGTAATATGAATTCACTTCGTAAGGATACTTAAGCCCAGTGGCTGTTAAATTCTATACAGATTAAGATTTGCACAACAGGCATGTTTCAAAGACTTATCTCTGTATACATGTGCTGTCGTATAGCATTGAGACACTGGTATAAACGTCGTAGTACATAGTATACTATTCTAGTCAACAGTAAACGAAATGCAGATTAGGTATAATAAAAGCTCGGAAAGCTGAATGTACACAGTGTCAGATACAAGTTCTATGGTGACAATGTATCTAGCCTACCATGAATGGTGTTCAGGAAGTAAAACTTACATCTGAGAATGGGTGCCACACAGTGGAAAAATAGGAAAACGCAAAATAATGATTGATGACTACCAATACTGAAAAAGAAAAAAAAAGATATTCATACAATTACATACAGTATTGATTTCCCTTTCAAACAGCAAAATTGAAATACAACAATAATTGTGTTAATAATAATGCTTCTCACCAATGGAGATCAGAAATGATGGTGAAGAAAGCTCGAAGTACGGGAAGTATTGTAGAACAAAAAAGTAGGCAATGTTTCCAACTAAACCTGCTACAGTCATGGATAGAGGCAAGTCCTCAAACAAGAGAAGACCAATGAAAATCACAGTGGTGCCCTGAAAATATACATTTGAAAACTTTCATCAAATTACTCTATCATTCTACGTGTACTAATATGAGTATGATTTTACATCTTTTATCACTTAAAACATGTGCTCAACTATTTACAAAGTAAAGAACACAAAACTGACAATTTGATATTTGAATTTCATGTTATGTTCATACACTGTACTATTAGCATTTGCATTGCGTTCCTACCTGTTCTTAACATTTACACAGTGTTCATACTTTTGATGTTTGGATCATGTTCATAGTCAACAGAAGTACTAAAACCGGTACATGATACACCCGTGAAAAGCTTATACACTGTGTTTTTCTAAGTCATGATTTGTAGAACTTTGCTTCAAGTAGTATCAGCCATCATCAGGCTGTGACATACTTTCTTTGCATGATATGAATAAAGGGTCTTAGCTTAAAACTGTGACAAGAAGTAGGTAGACAAACCAAGAGTGTAAAATATTTCCCCAAATTTGACCAAGTTCAACAAACTGTAAATATTTTCAAAGAATATTGAAAATTATTGAGAATCAAAATCCTTGCATGATGTACATTGTCAAGTTATTTAAAAGGCCCTAGATTCAAATCTATGAGAGGAATTAAAAGGACAAACCATGTCCTTTATTAATGCCAAAAATAAAAATCCTTGCCACATGTACATCTTCAATACCCATATAGACGCTCTGTACAATGAGAAGATCCTCACTAGAAAACCTCAAAAACTGTGGAGGGAGTTACAAAGACAAATCATGTACTCTCTATGTAATACATGTACCCCAAACTGACCAAGTTCAATAACCTGCAATTTTCTCAAAAATTTAAGAAAACCAAATCCGCTCCTTTGAAACTTGTTTGAGGAGTTAGCTTGGAATTGAAATTAAATACCTTCTATATAACATTAATTTTCATGTAAAGAGGCAAAAATCCAGTGAGAGGGGTCAAAAGAGGCCCATGGGCCACATCACTCAACTGAGCAGCAGTTCCAACATTATGTCCATCCTACTTACTGTTACAAGTAACATCAACATCATGTCCATTCTACTTACTGTTACATCAACATCATGTCCATTCTACTTACTGTTACATCAACATCATGTCCATTCTACTTACTGTTACATCAACATCATGTCCATTCTACTTACTGTTACATCAACATTGTGTCCATTCTACTTACTGTTACAAGTAACATCAACATCATGTCCATTCTACTTACTGTTACAAGTAACATCAACATCATGTCCATTCTACTTACTGTTACAAGTAACATCAACATCATGTCCATTCTACTTACTGTTACAAGTAACATCAACATCATGTCCATTCTACTTACTGTTACATCAACATCATGTCCATTCTACTTACTGTTACATCAACATCATGTCCATTCTACTTACTGTTACAAGTAACATCAACATCATGTCCATTCTACTTACTGTTACATCAACATCATGTCCATTCTACTTACTGTTACATCAACATCATGTCAATTCTACTTACTGTTACAAGTAACATCAACATCATGTCCATTCTACTTACTGTTACATGTAACATCAACATCATGTCCATTCTACTTACTGTTACATCAACATCATGTCAATTCTACTTACTGTTAACATTTATATCATGTTCACTATAATCACTATTAGCTTTAACATCATGTTCATAATATTTAATACTGTTAGCATTTACAACATGGTCATTAATTATCAGCATATATACTGGTTTCATTCTGATATGATATACATCTAGTTCATACTTAAACATACTAGGTTTTACATCAATTTTATTGGTGTACTTACAATTAGCATACATTTAATAAGTCTGGCGGTCAGTACTGTGTATTCTTCTACTAGTTCTGCCAGATAAAATAACCCAGCCGCTGCAATACAAAATAGATGGTTTTTTAAAAATGCATGTACCTGCAATATCATTTTGTGTTGGGAAACATCTCAAGTAATAAGGAAACCAAAAACTTGCCATCACACTCATAATAAGTACAATCAATCAGTAAGAACTATATACTATTGCTTTTTAATATCAATATGTAAAGTTCATTCATCTTAAATTTGTGAATATATAATCAAGCCATTGAATACCCTATAGTGAGCAGGAATTTGAATTTGTGTCCATTTTCTATCTCAATTTAACTTGTTTGATAAAAATATTAAGACTTCATATATGTAGTTTCGATATAGAAACTTATTAAAAAGAAGCAAAAGGCCAAACCATTATGTCATTCAGTCATGACAGTAGAATAAAATGAAACAACCTCTAAAACGTTTCTGAAATCATTACTAGGTTTCAAAAGTCCATTAATCTTTCATGCAAAGTTAACATCCCAGATTCAGCATCATAACCATCGAAGACTAAATAACAGTGCACATACACTGGAAAGGCTTTCCATCAACACCATTGCCTAAGAAAATGCTAATTAGAGTCCTGCCAATTCCTTTCTTTATTGTGGCTTGTTTATATATTTGTGATCATAAAAAATACACCATTTTTCAGCAGTTCAATTCTAATGATGAAATCTATGGATAATTTCATACTAAAACCATGTTTTGGATGAGTCTTTATATCAATTCATTCCTATCTAATATCTGTTGCTGTATGTGGCCTTGTGGGTTAGAGCACTTGCATTGTAACTGAAAGATTCTAGATCTATTCAGATTCTTGATCCTTAGATATTGAACATACATGCATGTAATGACATTCTTTCACCAAGTAAAGGTTTCCACCTTTATTATTTTTCTTTTTCTTTTTTGTTGTTGTCATTTTAACATAAGCTGGAAGTTTGAAATGTTTAAAATACTATTCCAAAATGAGAATGATGTTTAGTGACAACTGAATTTCAACCATTGTACAGGGTTGAAACTTAACTAAAATTTCTAGGAGCCATGTGGGTGCCTTAAATATTGTTTTTGGAAGCCAACAACAAAACATGCTAGCCCACATCTGATGAAATGTAATGCAAGAAATCTATGAGACATGTGAATCGATCATATACTTTGTGTGTGTTTGTTTCGTTAAATACCGTTAGAATGCATAGTAATATTTTGAGAGTTTGAAAATAGGTTTCCATACTTTTTTCATTTTATATACATGTAATACACATCGATATACTCTACCACAAAAACATTCATTCTCAAATTATTTGTATTCCGTCTGGTGGGGATCAGGGCTAGAAATTAGGTCCTCAGTAACCCTTCCCTGTCGTAAGAGGCGACTAAATGGGGCGGTCCTTTGGATGAGACCGCAAAAACCGAGGTCTCGTGTCACAGCAGGTGCGGCATGATAAAGATCCCTCCCTGGCCGTAAGCGCCAAGTATAGGCCTAAATTTACTTTTTAAAATAATCTATGGTATGTTGAAAATAGTTGTAAAATATGTCGTGATTCACTCCATGCAAAAGTGGCAAAACAGAATTTTAGTCTAGCAGGCGCATTGCATCATTAGACTCAATCACATGTAAATTGATTTGTAAAGTGGAGTGTAGTATACGTTGATATCACCAAAATTTATGGCATTATCGCAACAGGTGAGGTGTGTGCATATATCTATTGCTTCCTCCTCATTGTGACAAAAGGTAAACATTTTTGAGATCACTTTTTCTATTCTAAATAAAAATGAGTTTGTTGCTAAAATTTTATAACAAATAAGATTTCCTTGGTTTTGCATTTTCACACGTTTCACTTTTTTACATTAGGTTTTCGGTCTGACAAAATTTGGTTCGGTCCGGTGTGTTAATTGATTACACAGGACCGAATGTCCTGTGTGGTCCAAAAAACTTTCGCATAGACTGTGTTACTGTCAAAGAGTTGTTTATTAAAAAAAGTTTTCCCACCAATATGAATGACACATGTTCATAGAGTGTCAAAATGTGGGCACACGAAGATATACTATAGCCTAGTACCCCTAATCTCGACTGAGATTCGGCTCAACTGAATGTTTGGACCAATGAAGGCATCCATATCATATTCGGCAGAGCGGAATCTCAGCCGAAATTATAGTACCCCCAAAACTCATGTTTAACAGGTTGGAAACACTTCCCCTATAGCGAGATCATCTCACTAAAACATGATTAAATTACTTTTTAGCGAGAAAGTAAGGGGTCATCCATTTTCCAAAGTGTGCAAAAAGCACACTTTTTGAGACCCCCCCCCCCCCCCCCCCCCCCTCAAAAAGTGTACATCAACCATTTTCAAATTCCCAACAAGAAGATCGACAATCAAGTTTATGAGCAATTTAGTTCAAACAATGAGTTCTTTGATATTGGTACCCCTATTTCTTGTTATATATGAATGATATAATGTTTTATAAATGTGCAAATCTTGTGTACATAATAGATTTTTGTTTTTATATAAAAAAATAAAGATGTCTCTGTCTTATCTTGTCGTCTTTTTTTATAGGCATTACACTTTTGTAACATGACTAATACTTTTTAAAAACCTTCCCAAAGAGGGTGGTGTATCGAGCCATGCCTCGTCCACCCTGTGGCAAAAACAATCACTGTGAAAAATAAATGCCGGCAATGTGTTGATTATGCGTTACATTCAAGCACACAAAATACGTAGATGAAATCACGATAAAATAAAACCGAACTCCACGGATACGAAATAAATCAAAAAAAAAAAAAAAGAGCGTACGGTAAAATTGTTGATTTTTTACCCCCTCCCCCCGAGCGTGCTTTTTGCACACTTTGGAAAATGGTTGACAATTATGGATGATCCCTAAACATATTCCCATAAACAGGTGTTTGGGTGTCTTTATTGAAAATAATGGCAAATTCCAAAGTATGCTGAATAAGTGCGACACACATTCAACATGATGCAATTTGTCTCTATAAAATTTACAACACAATCAAGAAATTTCATATCAATGTTGCTGTGCAAGAGGGAATGATGCTAAAATCCAATGCACATCGTGAGTGTTTTTGTTTTGATTAATATATTTGCAGAAGTATCAGACATTTTAGCACTTTTCCTCTTTTCACATGAAACACGAAGAGATGTACTCCACGGGTGTTTTCCTCAGTTGTACGGGATATATTTACTCTCGCTAGAGAGGGATAATCGCGTTTTTGTGAGAATATCTCGCTAGAGGGGAAGTGTTCCCAACCTGTTAAAATAAATTTGTAGTTGTTACAACACACAATGACATGTCTTACTGTCAATCTTATAATATGAAACACAATAGAGAAGGTACCCGTTATACCCCCCAAGATCTCATATGACATGTCATTCGATACCGAGGAAATTCGAATTTGAAAGATAAATGAACTCGGATTCAGAAGTTGTGATACTCACCCACGGACAGAGTAATTACGCATATCTGTATTAAAAGAGCTATCCAACTCAGTATGTACATAAACCACATATTTCAAACGGCCTTCAGAACAGTTCGAGTTTACGACCGGTAGTATCGGGTAGATGCCGTAGTGCGATGTTCCCCCGATTTACTGTGTCTATTAATTATGTCGTTCATTTAGTGAGTCGGATTTATGTACAAAGTATACCAACCCTCATCACCCTAACGGAGAAATATAGAACAACATTATGGAAATAACCGAGTAGTTACAATTTCTTGCCATCGCCACATTTTTTCACAATCTAATTTTTTTTAAATATGCAGCGTTATATATGACGTTGTACACGTGCACAATAGGAGCTATCAATATAAATTATATTTTTAAAGTATTTGATCTAGGTTATGCATGATCATTTCTTTGGAGGAGTAAGCATCCCTTGTCGACCGGTCACACCCGCCGTGAGCCCTATATCTTGGTCAGGTAAACGGGAGTTATCCGTAGTCAAAATGAGTGTGCCAAGAACGGCCTAACAATTGGCATGAAACATGTCAGACAACATTTGACCCAATGAGGCAAACTATATCATTATAACGACCATAGAATTTGCAAAATGCTGACTTTAAACGAGACTGTTGGAACACCTGCCCCATCAACTTGTTTGTCAGTAGCGTGCTTTGATTTACTTAGAAACTGACCATGCATATACGCAGAACAAGGTCTTGCGTATCAAATCAGTTGAGAGATATAAACTCCATATGCAGGTGATAATGGAATATTGCTACAGGAATATGGAAAGTTGACAATGGAGAAGTTGAAATCATCCCGTTTGTCATAAAGCCGAGTTGTTGGTTTGCCGTTTATATCTATTTTCAATAAAATATCTAAGTATGAAGCAGAAGTGATACATGTATCAAATAAACGGAGTAACTCGTAGTCAAAATCAGTGTGCTAAGAACGGCCTAACCACGTCAGACAACATTCGACCCAATGACAGGTTAAAATTAATTCACTTAATTAATTGAATTGCTTAAAATTGATTACATTAAAATTAATTCTTTTGATTACTACGGTTTTTATAGGAAGTTAGAAGCCATATCGATCGAATATACGCTCAAATTATGCAATGTAGTGAATGAATGGTCTCACTCTAGATATCAAAAAATGATCTACCGGTAATAATCTCCATGTTTGACGTATTTTAATTCCATACAATGATTACATATTTTGAGATTCGCATTTAAAATAGTAAAAACATTTCACTGGGCTGAAGCTATAGCTGCCACTTAATTACCAGTAGCCTGTGAACGAAGATCATAAAACTTGCAAAATGAGACTGTTGAAACTCCTGTAATATTAACTTACTTATTTCAAGTTATTTGTCAGTAGTCTGCCTCGATTTAAAATTGTTCGAATAATAAAAAGTAGAATAGCCTACATGCATACAGTATATAAAATTGAATTTTATTTTTAAAAATACAAGAGGGTATGAGCTACAACGCTTCACGCCAACATTTTTTTCAAGAAGCACATTAAATAAAAATATAAATAATGAAATGTCTTTCTTTAGTTTGTGAAAAAAGTTCTCAAACATTACATAAAAAATCTGAATAAACCACAAATTCGAGAATTTTTCACTCATATGGAGACAGCACCAATGCCGGTGTAGGGTTTCAAAGACCAGCGAACCATAGTATTATTTCGCCGCCTACCTTCAGGTCAATTTTTAAAAGGTATCATTTCTAAACGATTTTTTATGTCAAAATAAATATGTATATGGATTTTCATAAAAGTTGATTTATATGACAAAACAAAGAGAGATAGCTGTAATTTGGGTTAAAATCGCGTATTTCAGTATAGGAATCAATGGCAAATATTTCTACAACATCCCCAGTGAAACACAAATTCCTTTAAGCAAGTATTAGAAATTGTCATTTAGCAAATCTATACCAACGCTTTTGTTGTTCCACGGGGTTGTTTTTGTTGTTGTATGTTTACAGACCAAAACAAAGCGAAAATGTTCACTCCATGATCAATTGCAGATGACGATAAAGTGTGAGAAATGAAGATTAACCAGTTTTTAAACTCAATAATATAAAGTAATTTGACAAATTCAATGGTTATTTATTGCTATCAATATATATATTTTTAAATATATGACGTTTTAAAGTCTGGTAAAACATACCAACATAAATTTTACCACATGACCTTACGAGGACAGTATTTTCCCCGTTCAGTGTCACGGAAAGTGCTTTGTTGGCCAACGCGAAGGAAGAATATTTACTTTGTGACTTTACTGATTATGTCAAGAACAGTAATTTTCCCGCACAACGTCACTATTTTTTTCTATCGATGGACAAACATGTGAACTAGCCTGCTGTTGTATAGCAAAACATTTAGTCATAAATAAATAATCATTTAGAAAGAGAAAATATGGTTGTCCAAGTTTATTGTGGATTAATCACCAAACAAAAAACAAGCACATCTAATATAGTATACTCTTACTCCAGTATACATGTTCATTAACATCAGATTTCAGAAATGGTCATGTGACAGTTTGGATTACAGCTTGCCAAGTGACAAGTACTGTTTATAAACACAAATACAAAACCAAACACACATACTTCTGGTTAAAACACTGGTAATAATATAAGCATAGACACATATAACAACCAAAACTTGTCAAAACATCAGCCCATACAGCTTTGACCTTGTAATAAAGGACTGAACAATAATTGCAACAGTAGTACTGAACAAGATGTGTTTGTGAAACACTGATGCCCCATTACGGCAGTAAACTTGATAATGGCCAAGGTTAAAGTTTTTCAAAAGTAGGTCAACCAAAAACTTGGGTACCCAAAGAAAGGAATACACATGTGAAATATGAAAGCCCTAGCACTCACCCTTCAAAACTTATGGCCAAGGTTAAAGTTTTTCAAAAGTGGGTCAAGCCCCAAGGCAAAGGTGACAAGGTGAAACAATTGGGTATCAAAAAAGAGGTCTTGGCACAAGGAACACACATGTGAAATATGAAGGCACTATCAAGAGGGCATCATCTATTCAAAAGTTATGGCCATAGTTAAAATTTTTGCAGACAAACACAGACCAAAAACTAGATACCACCAAATCTCTGATTAAGGGGGAATAAAACGGTAAGAAAATAATCACTATGCTATGCAAGACTTCATATTTTACATTCTGTATACAAAACAGATCACAACTGTTGTCAATATACACAAAAAGAGGATGCTTATTGAAAATGTCTTTGTAGTGATCAAATATTTCTGTAAAAACGATAAATTTTCTGTTATCATACATGTAAGAGGTGTTTGTATTAGTAATTGCTGTCCAGATCTTAAATCACATTAATATGTAAAAGCAAATTTAAATGTTGTTGGACATTTCAATAAGGACTATTGAGGGGGAAAATTCTCATTCATTTAAATGCATATAATGAATATATATTGTCCTGATAAAAAAAGTAAAAGTAAACAATTTCTACAACAATATCAGGATATAAACAAGAGGCCCATGGGCCACATCACTCACCTAAGCCACCTTGGCCCTGACATTGTTCAAGGTCGATCAACACCAAAGTATAACAAGGTCTTGCCATAAAGAATCTATATACAAAATATGAAAGCGCTACCTTAAATAGTTCAAGAGATATTAATTACATGTATGTCATTTTTTTTTTAAAAAAGGTCAAATTCCAAGGTCATAAGATTAAACACCATTGTGTCACAATCTTTCAGAAAACTTTTCTGGACCAGCGGTTTTTGAGAAGAAAATTTTCCCTATATATTCATATGTAAAACTTTGATCCCCTATTGTGGCCCCATCCTATCGCCATGGACCATGATTTTAACAAACATGAATCTGCACTATGTTAGGAAGCGTTCATGTAAATTTCAAGTTTTCTGCCTCAGTGGTTCTTAAGAAGAGGATTTTCAAATGACCCCACACTATTTTTGCATTTTTGTGATTATCTCTGAAAGAGGATAGCCCTTCATTTGAACAAACTTGAATTCCCTTCACCTAGGGATCCTTAGAGCAAAGTTTGGTTGAAATTGGCCTGCTGGTTCTGGAGAAGACTCTAAATATTTGTCAGTGTATCCCATTGAAGGAAGGCACTGTCCTCCATTTGTACAAACTTGAATCCCCTTCACCCAAGGACACTTTCTGCCAAGTTTGGTTCCAGAGAAGAAGTCAAAAATGTGAAAAGTTTACAAACAGACCAGATGGATGACGGAGAATGGGGGATTAAAAAAGCTCACTTAAGCTTTCAGCTCGGTGAGCTGAAAATTGTATTTCATTTTGAAAATACGTGAGGGTATGAACAGCCATGCTTCATGCCAGCATACTTTTCATGAAGCACTAACATGTTACATGTACATGAAGTATGCTGGGATACAGCATCATAGTTCATGCCCACATGTATTTTCAAAAATATTTATTTATTAAATATTTACATCAACTCTGTTTTCCCTTAATATTCTCATTAACTGAAAATGAAGGTTCATATTTCATAAACTTTCAACTTTTGAAATAGACTAATCACTGAATACATTTGACCTAAAAAGTACATCACAGGTTTATCAATAAAATTCAATTAATTAAGATGAATAAAATGTAAATAAAAGAAATGACCTCAAGCCTCTTCCCACGGGCATATATTTCATGGACGGCTAACATGCTCCATTCAAAATGCCAGTGTAGAGAGGTACCTGCATATCATCTTATATACTTTCCAAAACTGGAAGACATTTTTCTTTAAAATAGTGTCCACAATTCATATATACTTGGAAATTATATACAATGTACATCTTAATCATTTTTTGGTTTAAAATCTTGTTTCTCATCACCATATCCAAAAGCAAGTGGAAAAATCGAAGGCGCTTAGAAAGATAAACTAAAGAGTTGTTCCATAAAGGTATAATAAATGGTGAAATAAAAGGTAAAAAGGCATGTAATAAAGAGCACATTCCTGTGTTCATATCAGTGATGTAAAAATCTTGAATTATATAACAAACATAACATAAAACAAAATATGTTTCTACTACATGTATAATGTAACTGTATACATGGATGTTGATATTTTCATTCCAATATTATGCATTTTTAGGAGACTACATGTTTCACAATTATAATGAGAGTGAATGGTAATAGTTATTAAGCATAAATCTATACAACTGTAACCAACCATTGACAATAAAAACATTGAAATAAAGAACATGACATGAAGAGACATTTCTTCTTACCATAAAAAGCTATATATACATGTATTTACAACACAAACATGTTATATGATAAAATATAAACACCAAGAGCAAAATATCTACTGATGTTTATGTTGTAGGGGATAGAGAAATATCTACTGATGTTTGTGTTGTGGGGGGGGGGGGGGGGGGGGGGGATAGAAAAATATCTACTGATGTTTATGTTGGGGGAGGGTGCGTGTGTTAAAGGTTAGAGAAATATCTACTGATGTTTGTGTTGTAGGGGATAGAGAAATATCTATTGATGTTTGTGTTGTCTTGTGTGTGTGTGTGTGTGGGGGGGGGGGGGGGGGGGATAGAGAAATATCTACTGATGTTTATGTTGTGGGGGGGGGGGGATAGAGAAATATCTACTGATGTTTGTGTTGTGGGGGGGGGGGGGGGGTAGAGAAACATCTACTGATGTTTATGTTGTGGGGGGGGGATAGATAAATATCTACTGATGTTTGTGTTGTAGGGGATAGAGAAATATCTACTGATGTTTGTGTTGTAGGGGATAGAGAATTATCTACTGATGTTTGTGTTGTGGGGGGTAGAGAAATATCTACTGATGTTTGTGTTGTGGGGGGGGGGGGGGGTGTTAGAGGTTAGAGAAATATCTACTGATGTTTGTGTTGTGGGGGGTAGAGAAATATCTACTGATGTTTGTGTTGTGTTGTGGGGGGGGGGGGGGGGGGGGGGGGTTAGAGGTTAGAGAAATATCTACTGATGTTTGTGTTGTGGGGGGTAGAGAAATATCTACTGATGTTTGTGTTGGGGGGGGGGGAATAGAGAAATATCTACTGATGTTTGTGTTGGGGGGGATAGAGAAATATCTACTGAAGTTTGTGTTGTGGGGATAGGGAATTATCTACTGATGTTTGTGTTGTGTTGTGGGGGGGGGGGGGGGGGGGGGGGGGGATGTGTGTAAAATATTCTACTGGTGTTTGTGTTGTGGGGGGGGGGGGGGGTGTACTCTACTGATGTTTGTGTTGTGGGGGTGATAGAGAAATATCTACTGATGTTTGTGTTGTGGGGGATAGAGAAATATCTACTGATGTTTGTGTTGTGGGGGATAGAGAAATATCTACTGATGTTTGTGTTGTGTTGTGTTGTGGGGGGGGGGGGGGGTGATAGAGAAATACTCTACTGATGTTTGTGTACAAACAGATAATTCAGCCTTCCTGTCAGTGACTAGACTAAATGCAATAGCTAGATTCATTGTCTGAATCTTTCATCATAAATTCAGCACCTTGTGCTAAGCACTGTTTTTGGTAAGATTTCCTGCATAGTTTGCTATATGTCAATATCATGTTTTCATGGTGCCCCACCTCTTAGTTTTTGTAACCCAAATATTTCCAAACTATTGATTTCTTGCTTACTGGATGATCAAAGAGAAAATTCCTACTGGAACTGGAAAATCTCCAGAATACACACAGGTTAATAAATTTTGGAAAATCGATTACTGAATATAATAATCGATTATCGCTAAGAATAAAAAAATCAACTGATTTTCGATTATAATTAATCAATGGAACAACACTAGTGTGCTGATACACAAATTACAAGGTCACTGATATAAAGTCTTGCAAAATATCAATTTATTTACATTATGCAAATTAGTCCCATGCTTCTGTTGCTTTATAGACATACAGCTCCTCTTATTGATCAGCCAAAACTTATCACCTACGTACTGCAGCATTTCCTGCCTTCATGATGCGAGTTAACGGATCTAACAGTATGCAGTGTTTGATGAATTTCACAGTGAGTAAATAAAGCTCGGAATTTCGGTCCCAGGGCTTACACACATTCAGATGAGTTGTTGACAGTGGATGAAACTCCCCTATGCCTGGATCTGTATAAAAAAATATATGTTATTAAATTTATCCTTGAAAGTCAGTAGCTTACTTCAGTGTATACTCAACATCTAACTCACACTGCATTAAGTACTTGCTACAAAAATTGAAAAAGACTTTTCACAGCCAAACTATAAAATCATGCAGTAATTATCTAAGTATGCTTAAATAATAACCTTAATTTGGTTATGTTTGCTGTAGATATTTTTTAGTAAATGCATGCATTTATCATTGTCTTTCAGTAGTAAAGTAATGAATTAAAAAAAACAAGAGTTCCACAGGCCTTATCGGTCATCTGAGTACTAGTGAAAAAGTATCACTTCTCCTAATTTAAGGGCTATGAAATCAAGAAAAAATTTCCTTTTCTGAATATCTAAGCTAAATTCTAATGTTCAGCAACAATATAAAACAAGATGTGCTCTTAAAACTTCACTGCCCTCAAAAGTGCATACACTGATGAAAGGCATTACATAATATAATAGGTGTATTAACATTAAAACATCAAAAGATATGACTATTTTGGACCAATATCTTAAAGTCAAAACCCTAGGTTGTGAAATTCACCATTTTTTTGTACATCCTTTTCTGCTATTCCTAAGTATGCATTTAGATTTTAAACAGTATCAACAAACTTACACATAAATACCATATACATGTATTAAGTTAGGCCCCACCCTAGGGTCAGAACCCCTACTCTGGGGATCATCAAATTTACAATTTTGGTAAAAGACTATGTGCTCTTTTCTAAATATTCATTTAGTTTCAATTTTGTATCAATAACACTAAAGAAGATGTTATTTAAGTGTTTTACACATAGACACTATATCGTAAGTTTGGCCCTGCCCTGGAGTCAGAACCCCTACCCTGAGGATCATAAAATTTATAATTTTGGTAGAGGCCTTCATTCTCTACATCACTATGCATTTAGTTTTTCTTAAACATGTGTGGTTCTAAAGAAGATCTTAGAAAATTGGTCAATTTTGGGCAGTTTTTGCCCCACCCCTAAGGCCCCAGGGGTGCAGGAATCCTGAAATTCACAATTTATGTCCCCCTTGTTCCAAAAATGTTTCATACCAAATTTGAAAAGAATTGGAATGATAGTTATCAAGAAGAAGTTTAAAATGTCTATTGTTCACACATTTCATAACTGACCATTTTGGCCCCACCCTGATACCAAAACTCCTACCCCTGGGATTATCAAATTGACAATTTAGGTGAAGTACTATCTGTTCTTTCTAATTATCTATTTAGTTTTAATTTAGTATCAATAGCAATAATGAAGATGTTATACAAAAATTAATGATTTTACAGTAAACCTTCTTAAAATTTGCATATGTATTGGGTAATGTTCATGTTTAAATGGAAATCTCTCCACATGAAATGTCAACTTTCTAAACCACTGCATGGATTTAAATTCCCTTATAAAAAGAGGAATAACAAACCAGAGAAAGAACTTGATTCACAAACCCCAAAATATGGCCCTTAAAATATATAAATTTTAAAATAAAATCAAATGTTGAATAGGAGTATTGGTGTCATAAATACATATCAGAATCCAGGGTTTAAAAAAAATTGTTAGATTTTAAAAATAGGAGCACAACTAAAGCTATATACGTATACATATTACTAGAACCGGATATGGTACCGTATTTTTGCCATTTTTTCATGTATGAAAAGTGGAAGATATGTACACAATATTTTGAACGCATATATGTTTTTAAAACAACATTTTTTGTTTAGTAATAAAAAATAATAATGCAGTTTTAGCAGAAAGTAATCAGAAAACAAGAGATGTTTGTAAAACACATATGCCCCCCATGGTGCAAAATTGAAAAGGGTTATACACACACATAATTTAATTGAGAGTAGTATCATTAATTCAAAATATTGAGGAGACAATATCTTCCATAATGTCAAGTGTGGATTGACCATGTGACCTAAACATCAATAGGGGTCATCAACTCCTGAAGATGTACCAGTGTACCAAGTTTGATGTCTGTCAAGAAAAGGGTTCTCAAGATATTGAACGGACAGTATATTCCTATGTCCAGTTTGACTCTTGACCTTTGACCATGTGACCTCAAAATCATTAGTAGTCATCTTCTCCTGAAGATGTAACAGTGTACCAAGTTCGATGTCTGTCAAGCAAAGGGTTCTCAAGATATTGAGCGGACAGTATATTCCTATGTCCAGTTTGACCCTTAACCTTTGACCATGTGACCTCAAAATCATTAGGGGTCATCTTCTCCTGAAGATGTAACAGTGTACCAAGTTCGATGTCTGTCAAGAAAAGGGTTCTCAAGATATTGAGTGGACAGTATATTCCCATGTCCAGTTTGACCCTTGACCTTTGACCATGTGACCTCAAAATCAATAGGGGTCATCTTCTTTTAAAAATATACCAGTGTACCAAGTTTGATGTCTGTCAAGCAAAGGATTCTCGAGACATTGAGAGGTCAATATATTCCTATGTCCAGTTTGACCCTTGACCTTTGACTATGTGACCTCAAAATCAATAGGGGTCATCTACTCCTTTTAAGATGTACCAGTGTACCAAGTCTGATGTCTGTCAAGCAAAGGGTTCTCAAGATATTGAGCGGACAGTATATTCCTATGTCCAGAGTAGATTGACCCTTGACCTTTAACCTTTTGACCTGAAAAACAATAGGGGTCCTCTTCTTTTCATAACCAACCCACATATGAAATATCATTACGATCAAGTGAATGGTTCTCAAGATATTGAGTGGACAACATGTGGTCTACAGACCGACCGACCGACAGGTGCAAACCAATATGCCTCTCTTCTTTGAAGGGGGGGGGGGGGGGTATAAAAATTTAAAATCCATACTGATTCAAACCCACTATCTACAGATCAACAGTTGACACACTTTAAAACAGACTGAGCTACCCAGCTAGTCAATCAAATTTAAAAGTAATATACACAATGTACAAATATTGCTGATATCTATATTTTCATTATGTTTTAAAAGTCATTACAATGTGGTATTCCTTCTCAAACAACCTACCACTGGATTCTGGTGGGACTATGAAGACTTTGATTCTTTTGTATCCGACAGGCTGTTTCACTGTCTCACCAAAACTAAGGACCTTGATTCTGTTTTCTGACACAATCTGCTTGAAGTTATTGTGTAATGTTCTTAAAGCCAAAGAATCTACAAATAAAGTACAACAGTTACTGCATACTGGGACAAGTCCTCAAATCAAATACATGTATTGATAAACGTTTACAATTATTACACATATTTATTGTGAAAGTTAAAAGTATATATGTATGTTCCAATTCAAAATATTTGTTGACACTTCTTTGAGGGATTGGCGACATTATAAAACTGGTTGAAAAAAATCAGTATAAACACTTGGTACATTCAACTGAAATTTCCAGGTATGCTTTTCCTTTTCAGTGTGTTACCTTGACCGAGTTCTTGTACTTCTACGGTCGGGGAGAAGATACGACTGCCTCGGTTTGAGATGTTTGCGAGGGCAGAGCCCCTGTGAGGCGTGCTGTAGAAGATGATCCCTGACGTGTTACGTACAATGTCTGAACAATCAGACCTTAAGTTATTCTGATGTAACAGTTCCTTCACTAGTAGACCTGTAATAAAAACATGGCACATGACATGATCACACCAGGAAAAGTTTCCTTGTAATATGTCGGGTACATATTTTGACGGGGTTTCATGTTACATTTTTTCTGCTTGGACATGCTAGCGAGACCACAAAATCAACCTATCAATAAATATGGTTAAGAGAAAAGAATAAAGTACAGCTGTGAATGAATTTATACTCCATTATAATTGTGTTTTAGGCAAAAGCACAAAATACTGAAGGAATTTTTTTCAATGAGTTTGAAAGGTTATTTTTTAAATTGGTACAAGCTTTAAACAACAATTCTGTATTTTCAAACACGGGGCATCACACGAGTATCAAACAAAAGATTTAACAAAGTCTGATATACCGCAAACCTCCTATTTTTGCAATCAGAGTGATTTCCACTAATACTAGAATAATCTGTCTCCTAGGCGTCTGAGAGTAAAAATTTCTATAGAGAGATTTGGTGTCACCCCAAGACCCCATGGAAATAGTGACCACAAAACTCTAAATTTTTGTTCCTTTTGACTGATATTATTTTATTATACATTACTCCAGTATCAAATATGAAATCTGCTACTGGGTATATCGTTTTCAGATCACTGTGTCAATTAGGTGACCTATTGCAATGTGTATTTTGTCAGTCTTCGTCTGTCATTCGTTTTGAGACGTTTAAAAATTGGAACATAAATAACTTCTTTTCATATGCTACAGTCAATTTTCACAACATTTGCCATTTTTCATTGACTGCCCAAACTTGAATGGAAAATGATTTTGAGATGTATACTACCAGGCAAGCTACAGATGCTGCATGTGACCCACATTTTCTGGAAGTGTCAGGCCTGACCAAACCAATCTTCTGGAAGAGTGACCCCATCAGGTCAGTGTCCGTCCTAATCTGGTCAAACTTCTAAAGAGTGACCACACTTGTGTCAGTGTTGGCCCTTCTAGAAGAGTGACCACATCAGTGTCAGTCCCTACCAGACCAATCTTCTGGAAGAGTGACCTTATCATGTCAATGTCGGTCCTAATCAGACCAAACTTGTGTCAGCTGTTGATGTATTTGGGAATCTGATGCATGCTATCAATGACTTGTCAATATTGGGCATTACAGTCTCTATGTAAGTCTACAAGTAAAGATCAGGACATTGAAGAAACTCTACTGAACAATAAATATTAACCTGATCAAAACTATAAACATTTTGCAGGGATTCTTTTAGTATCTGAAAGTTTGTTTTGATGATGAAATTTAATACTGCAACTTCAGTGATGAAATAATTTAATGAAGACATCTTAATTGCTACATTTTTCTGTTATAGGTAGTGGTGAGCTGTTTTACCTTTGAATTATACTCGGTCTGCATGATTATAATGGGGTACGATTTACCAAATATAAAAAGCATGTTCTACCTCCCATTGAATGTGTGACCCAGATTATGGGCCTCGAACCAACTCCTGCTGCTTTCAACTTCTCCTGAAGCTCTGCCGCTCTCCTCAGTAAAGATCGCCTGAAAAGGTGAAAGTAAGGATATTCTTTCACATCTATTCAAAACAAAACGCGTAGACCAAAGAGTTACCACACAACACAGTCATTGACTGTCTTCATACACGTCGCTACACACTTTGTGCATCATTCATTCAACGATTCTGTAGCAGTCAACGTATTACTGGTCTTTCTATAGGTCGTTCTCCAACACTGTCCACCAAATACCACAGAACACTATATAATACACGTAAATGTACTAGTTGTGAGCATTTGCTCGAGCCAAGCCACCGCCGTGGTGGTCTAGAGGTTAGAGTGTTTGCATCGCATGCTGAAGGCCAGGGTTCGAATCCCGGCCATGACAGACCTAAGTCAATAATACAGGTAGTGACATTTCTATTGCCAAACGCTCGTCATCAGGTGTGAATGTCACGGGTCCTCGTAGATGACTTTAAAAACGGATGTCCCGTGTCACAGTAGGTATGGCACGCTAAAGAACCCTCTCTGCTCAATGGCCATAAGCACTGAGCAAAGGCCTAAATTTGAAGCCCTTCACCAGTCTTGGTGATGTCTCCATATGAGTGAAAATTCTTGAGTGAGACGTTAAACAAGATACAATCAATCAACCTGCTCGAGTACACAGCTGGTCATCAATAATTACACAGTAACAGTCGTAGATTTTACGTATTCACTGTATACACTGAAAACTTGAATATGTCGGGTATACTGTGCAATACAAATAAAACTGGTTAAACACATTTTTTTATAAACTCACAAAATTTCTTAACGTAAACAAAAAAAATCGCTAAAACGCATCAAAGATGCATATGGCCGAGTTGCAGTTTGGAAAATTATACACGCTTACATTCACGAAGTAAAAACATGCACGTATTTAATATAGTTTATAAGTATGAAGCTTTGAATGGCCGCAATAGGTATTTAGTGTGATAATGACCTTGACCTTTGGATTTCAAAAGCAACATGAATCTTGAATGTCATCAGGTAAACATGCACCAGCAAGTACATGTATAAAAGTTAGAGGCAAGGTCAAATTTATAGTATATAGTGAAAAAAGAGACCTTGACCTTTGGACCTCAAAATAAATAGGAACCTTCCTCCTTTGGATGTGATCATGTTATGTAAGTTTCACAAAGATGCCCCGAGTTGTATGAAAGTTAGCGACCGGACAAGCTAATTGCGGACGCCGCCCGCCTGCCCGCCCGACTGGACACCCATCCTTCGCCAATTTAAAAGCCGAGATTTGCTACGCAACTTGGCTAATAAGCAGTTCACACACACTACTGTCAAAATGCTCAAAATTGTTCCTTTCACTTTCCACAAAGGAACACCATCCAAACACCCGTACTGCATACAATGCAGGCCCAGTAAACCACACAGGTAAAACTCTTGACCACACAGGTCTTTCATTTTCACACATTGGAAGGACACACCTTCACACTTCCAGGGCCTGGTCAGAACTAACACTTTTAAAAGCACTCACACCGGTCTGACAGCCGTGACCAGCTATTCGTAACGACTATATGGTGAGAACAAACTATGGAATACCATAACAAGCATAATGAAATAAACTCAAATTGTGGTTCTTGAGAAGATTTTACAAGATTTTCCCATTATGATTGTATGTAAAACTTTGATCCCCTATTGTGGCCCCATCCCACCCCTGGGGGGTCATACAAACTTGAATCTGCATTATGTCAGGAAGCTTTCATGTAAATCTGCACTTTCCTGGTTCAGTGGTTCTTGAGAAGAAGATTATCCCTATATACTTGTATGCAAAAATGTGATCACCTATTGTGGCCCCACCCTAACCCCGAGGGTCATGATTTTAACAAAATTGAATCTGCACTATGTCAGGCAGCTTTCATGTAAATTTCAGCTCTTCTGGTCCATTGGCTCTTGAGAAGATTTTTAAATGACTGCACCCTATTTTTGTGATGATCTCTACTTTGAACGGGCATGACCCTTCATTTGAACAAACTTGAAAGCTCTTCACCCAAGGATGCTTTTTGCTAAGTTTGGTTGAAATTGGCCCAGTGTTTCTGGACAAGAAGTCGAAAATGTCAAAAGTTTACAGACAGACAGACGGATAGATGACATACAACAGGCAATCATAAAAGCTCACTTGAGCTTTCAGCTCAGGTGAGCTAAAAATACAGAAGCTTGCTATATACAAGTGTTGACTGACAGACAGACAAACAGACTTCATGGATACAATAAGGCTCCCATTTATTTGATACAGGTCCCAAATTAGAAATTTCTATTTAAAATTCTTTCCAGCAATATTCATTTCAAACTCGTTAGACATTCACCAGGGCTGTTTTGTCTTTACTTTAGTTGGTTTATTTGTTCATTAAATTAGCAGGATTTTGCAAAACGTATATCAAGGATTTTATAAAATGATAGGAGGCCAATATCAGACAAAGAAGGTTTCATATTTAAACATCACATGATGGTATCTCTAATCACGTGTTTTCCATGTGTGAGGGTCATTAAATATATTAAAGGGTTTTTACCACAATTTTTATTGTTTGTAAAGTTATATGAAAATGTGTTGTTTTGAATCGTGCTATTATTAATTTTTCGATATAAAGCGTGCTTTAGTGATTATTTTGTATCGAAAGTGCAAAAAGCCAGATATGCATATTCTCGTTAGAGATTTTCGAGCCATTAATATGTGACGTCATACGTGTCAATCGCAGTGAAGCGAGCAAGCATGAAAACATTAAACAAGTTGCGAACAGCACATACAGCAGGCTATTGATACAAAATGGAAAGATTCAACAGTTACAAGTCCCATTATATTGTGATGTACAGTATATAGCTGTAATAATCAGCACAAACCATCTTCAATGATGAACTTACATATTGCATTCTAAACCATTTAATTCATGATATCGACATTTCTGTTTACAAATTAATAGGCTCGTTGTCCTTCAGACTGGACATAATCAGAGACTGCCTTCAGTTTGAGAACTCTTATACAAGTCGCCACGGGTCTGGCAACCACAGAAATTTCTATATATATATATATATGCACCTTTGATTTTCATATGCAACAATATATTGCCCCCCCCCCCCCCCCCCCCCCCCCCCCCCCCCCCCCGATTAAAATAGTAAGAAAATGAAAAAGTGGAAAAAATCCTGAAACACGGCGGCTTTATATTTTTAAGAAAAAAGATGGTGCGTGCCAACGTAGTGAAAAAAAAAATGCAACAATATAATGAATGACAGCCCCCCCCCCCCCCCCCCCAATTTTATTTTAAAGTAATGAGAGGGGCGATTATAAGGTAAAGGTTATGACTATTGGCCCCATGTCTCCCTCCCCTCTCTCTCTCCTGCCTTCTTAAACACACACTATACGATTTAAGAAGTTGATAGATTTTCATCAGATTGGTAATTTTAAAATCTGGTTGCCCCCCCCCCCCCCTTGAAAAAAAAAAATTATAAATTAAATCGATATCGGTAAATAGACTGTTTCCTTCGACACATTGTAGGTCAATGCATCAATTTAATTAATAGCAAATCTTCTATACCTTCTCCAGTGTAACGGTTAGAGAACTGATTCTAATTAGATCAGCATTGGCTAATGCATGTTACACTCTACATATACAGACCTCTAATGCTTTAAAAATATTATGATCTACAAAGGAACACAGTCAAAATGTTTGCAAACGAAATATCTCATTCAGGTATTTACCAAAAGTTGAAAACGTTCCATGCTTTCTGTGAGCGGGATTTCCGTCCGAGTGGTCAATGTTGATGTAGTATTAGGCTAATATAAATGTTTGCTGAGGGAATTTCTTTAAGATTTGGCTCAGCGGTAGGTTCAAATATGTATGGCGGAATATTAAATACTAATGGGATGTCATCGATGTCGGAACATTAATTATCCATTCTGTATAATTTATGACTTTCAATAGAATCTATTCACACACACATACATAGCTGCTGCAGCACATTGACACGTATGACGTCATGACGTATCACGTGACTAGATAGCTCATTAGTGACGATTTGAGAAGCGGAAGCTTTGAATATATGCAGATAAAATGCATGTTTGTATCAATTATTGGGAGTAATGAAACAATATAACAGCAGAAACATGCTTTATTAAGGTTACTCCTTCTGATTTTAATTACATTAAAAATCGTGGTAAAAACCCTTTAATAATACCTGATATACCAGGATTGATAATCATCAAAGACAACTTGTGTTAATTGGAGCACTCCAGGTCTGGCAGTCATGCAAGTTTCACACATTCATTTGAAGTATTAACTGCTGTGATATTCCTCCGACTAAATTTTATGAATTGTGTCTGAAAGATGGTATTTAATGGCCCTTACACTTACTTTTCTGTTTCATATGGACAGTTAGCATTCCATGTACTGAGGTTGGTGTCATACTCCACAGACAAAATTCTAACAAAAGGCACGTCCTCAGCCAACCAATCCTGTAAAGGAATTTTATCAAAGTTATACAATTCAAGATGACCATTATCTATCAAAGCCCTAATGCATAAAAAGGATTAAGGACACTCGATACTTACCAAACAAGAGGCCCATGGGCCACATCGCTCACCTGAGAAAAGAGTGTTTATGTTTTAAACCCAACATGGCAGGTGTGACCAGAAAATCAATAGGGGGTCATACACGTTGTAAATATGTGCATTAAGTGTGTAATTATAACAATTGAATGCCCTTCAGTCAAAGATTTTTGGTGCCAAGATTAATGATATTCACCAAGTTGTTCAAAAGGAATCGATGGCGAGTTTTCTTCTTCTTAATTTATAAATGAAGACAAAAATGAAATTATATCACTAGATTTATTTGGATGCAAAATTAACAAGAGCAGAAAAAATTGAAAATTTATCTACATTTACAAACATGTAGGTCAAAATTGTTTTTGTAAAGTGATCTGATGGAACAGGTGAGCCTTTGAGTTTACAAGTGTATATAAATAGTGGTGATCAGTCCACAGGCTTACAACTGAAAAAATATTTGTTTTTTAATTTTTTGGAAGTTTACCCAGTATATTTGAATGAAAAATGGAGATCAACAAAATTCAGTACATAGATGCTTTGAATAGAAATGATAACCATAAACAAGAAATTGTTTTGAAAATAAAAAATGAGCATAAATGGATTTAAGTGTATTATCCTTAAGTTTGTATCTTAACATAGAGGGTACCTTGGACATTAATATTTTTAATCAAGTGGTTGTGCATGAGCTTACAAGTATTCCAGTAAAAATTATGTGGGTGGGGTATATTGCTGGGTTTTTTTTTTCTGTGGGTGGGGTTTTGTTTATATTTTTGTTGTAGAGGGTGGGGTTAGATGATTTAATGTTTTACTGTTAGTGGAAGGTTCAAGTGTGGAGCCCAAATGAAATTATAATGAAGTTTAATAAAATATGTATCTTCATGAAATAAAGAGTCTGATTTTTAATACTTTGTTGTTTTTCTTCAAAAAACATTAGGTGTTGATGTTATCATGGAAGTGAGAGATTTTTGAACATACATTTTTTTTAAATATTTCAATGTCAAACTTTGAACCCCTATTGTGGCCCCTCCCTACCCCCTGGGGGCATGACTTGAACAAACTTGAATTTACACTACTTGAAGATGCTTCCATATAAATATGATTAATCACAGCTTTGCTATTCTTGAGAAGAAGATTTTTAAAGATTTTCCCTATATATTTGTGTGTAAAACTTTGATCCCCCCTTGGGGCCCCATCTTATCCCCGGGGGCCATGATTTGAACAAACTTGAATCTGCACTATGTCAGAAAGTTTTCATGTAAAAATCAGCTTTTCTGGCTCAGTGGTTCTTGAGAAGAAGATTTTTAAAGATTTTTCCTATATATTTGTATGTAAAACTTTGATCCCCTATTGTGTCCCCATCCAACCCCAGGTGCCCATGATTTGAACAAACTTGAATCTGCATTATGTCAGGAAGCTTTCATGTAAATCTCAGCTTTTCTGGCTCAGTGGTTCTTGAGAAGAAGATTTTTAAAGATTTTTCCTATATATTTGTATGTAAAACTTTGATCCCCTATTGTGGCCCCATCCAACCCCAGGTGCCCATGATTTGAACAAACTTGAATCTGCATTATGTCAGGAAGCTTTCATGTAAATCTCAGCTTTTCTGGCTCAGTGGTTCTTGAGAAGAAGATTTTTAAAGATTTTTCCTATATATTTGTATGTAAACTTTGATCCCCTATTGTGGCCTCATCCAACCCCCGGGGGCCATGATTTGAACAAACTTGAATCTGCATTATGTCAGGAAGCTTTCATGTAAATCTCAGCTTTTCTGGTTTAGTGGTTCTTGAGAAGAAGATTTTTAAAGACTTTTCCTATATATTTGTATGTAAAACTTTGATCCCCTATTGTGTCCCCATCCAACCCCCGGGGCCCATGATTTGAACAAACTTGAATCTGCATTATGTCAGGAAGCTTTCATGTAAATCTCAGCTTTTCTGGCTTAGTGGTTCTTGAGAAGAAGATTTTTAAAGTTTTTCCCTATATATTTGTATGTAAAACTTTGATCCCCCCTTGTGGCCCCATCCTACCACCGGGGGCCATGATTTGAACAAACTTGAATCTGCAATATGTCAGGAAGCTTTCAGGTAAATTTCAGCTCTTCTGGCCCAGTGGTTCTTGAGAAGAAGATTTTTAAATGACCCCACCCTATTTTTGCATTTTTGTGATTATCTCCCCTTTGAAAGGGACATGGCCCTTCATTTGAACAAACTTGAAAGCCCTTCACCCAAGGATGCTTTTGGCCAAGTTAGGTTGAAATTGGCCCAGTGGTTCTGGAGAAGAAGTCGAAAATGTGAAAAGTTTACGGACAGACAGACAGACGGACGCCGGACAAAATGTGATCAGAATAGCTCACTTGAACCTTCGGTTCAGGTGAGCTAAAAATGGATGCATGGGGTGATATATTTTTTTTGGCTTTTGGTTGTAATAAGTACAAACATAAAATCCCCTCCTCCAGTTAATGGACTTGTAAATTTTCTATGATGTTCAAAAGTTGAAATATATTACTCTTACCTTTATACCTCTATACAAATTTCCCACACTGTTTTAGACTTAAGAAGTCATGGGAATAAATTACATTCCATATGGTAAATTGTATTCATTTTACATATAAGAAATTAACACAAATTTGGTTTACATTTTCATAATTTTGGGGAAAAAAAAGTTTGCAGCAAGTGTCGTAAAGTGTTAATCTGAAGTATATCAATTTTTCAACTTTACAGCTAGATAAGGTATACCAGTTGCCTTAATATGTTTACACTATTTATGACTTCTAATACTTCATTACAGTACATTGCATGTAAGTCAGTGATATTTCCAAGCTATTACAAAATCTGTGAACTTTGCGAGGGGAGGTTGTACTGTTAAAACACACACAGTTAAAGACAACGGCCTACAGCTTTAGCCACGGTTAATTGACCTGCATACCTTCGGCCAGCAAAAGGTGTATGTTCCATTGCGGACACTCTCCTGAATGTCTGACATCTCGTTTTTGTCTACTACATTTCTGTCCTGCTGTCTCCAGGTTTTAAATGGTCCGCCCAGTAAGCCATGCACAAACACCAAATCTGCCATCACCCGGTCTCTACAACAATGTACTATCATATAATACAGTTTATCAGGAGTAACTATCAATTTATATGCTCTAGTATTACAATATTTCAATTTAAATTCATTGATAATATTAATAAGACAGATATGATTATAAGTAACGTAATTTTCTGCATTAAATGAGATCAATATTTTTTCACTAACTTGCTAGACCTGCTCTAATATACCAAACCAACTTGTATGAGGCCCTACAAGTTTAAAAAAACTGCTTCTGAAGATTAAAAAATCTCTTTTTAAGATCATCTAAATAGTTCATAAGGAGGCAGATAAGAATAAAGTAAGGGGAAGGAAAGATAACTCTGATATATAACACATTTTTAAAAACGAGTGGGCTCTAAATCTTTTAATTATTATTTTAGATTTTTAAATGAGTAAATGAGATCATTCTAAAATATGTTACATACAAATCATCTAAAAGAAATGAAATGCAACAAACTATACAATTACTTTCATTCAATTTTACTTGGCTTGCTAAAAATAGCCAATACATAAAAAAACCAACATACTGGATGATAAACATGCAGTACACAAAATCTGAATGTGCAATGCTTAAAGTTGGATTGGCAAAGTGGTCATTTCATTTACCATATCTTCATAATGAATGGCCTGCATGTATCAATGCCTTCTGAAACACCTATTAGATTTATACCGGTATAACTTACACTTGCAACTATCCCCATGCCCTACTGACCTCACAATAGTGCTAAATATAGCTGGCAAAGTCTTCGCCCTATTTGTCGAACCAACCAATCTAAGGATTTTCCTTAGAAAATAGTTAAAAATAAGCCTTTCGTTCTGTACTCCACATCAACCCTACTTCAGAAAATTATAGAATTTCAATGGAGTATTTTTTTGCTGCTTATAACTTGGATATGAAATAAATCATACTGTCATAAGGTACTACATGTAATTAATTCTATTCTGTCTTGTGAACAAATGCTACCTCTTTTACATGTTCTTAATATTGACTTATTCTGCCATTGATAATTCCTGTAAAATTTCAGACATTTTTGAATTGTCGGAATTTAGTACTTTTAGATAAAAATATATCTCTACGAGTCAGTGCATGAAAGCTGGTTATTCATTCTATGTATTAAGTGAATTGCTGCTCATAGGGAAATATCTATATTCACTGAATCTTTTCTCTTATATTTCTTTTGAAATTGACATTGCTTTCATTTGTGACAATGATCGAATACATGTTTGTTGCAAACGAGTTAAATCAGGTTTTTAGTACCACTTTTCTGTGTAATCATTACCAAATATGGAGCGTTGTCAAGGTCAAAGGGTGCATTGGCTGTTCCCTTTAAAGTAATGAATGGGCCAACGATATGCTATTTTAGTATTTAAATCAAGTTTATATTTCCAAAAATACACATAAATATAAACAATAAAATGTCTTCTTTCTTTGTTGTTTATCAGGTGATGAAAGTAGCAATCATTGCGGAAAACATTTGCGTAACCTGCTAATGCGTTATGACTCTTTTCTGCAATGCTTAGTGTTACCTTCATCACCCAATAAAACAACACAAAAAAGCATTTTATTGTTTAAATGAATTCATAGGCAGTGTCGTATCATGACAAAGAAAACTAGCCCAGCAGGCACTGATTTTTCAGTAAGATTATCAATATATCACTAAATGGGACAATATTTGGCACAATACAAAGCCTTTACTTTGATCTTTGTGTTGGATGAAGAAGGTAGACCCCACTGTGATACAGAAAGACCCCATCATCTCGGTCCAAATTCGCCAGAGCCTTTGATGCATGCAGCGATAACTGAAGATCTGAGGACTTGGACCACTTGTGCAGCTGTGATACCCAGCCTGCAAATGTAAAGGTATCATATCTGAAATTAGTGTGTCTCAGTGAATTTTGAAAAAACAGCATTTGGGAGTTAGTAGTCACAGTTCTCATTCTTTGTGTGGCTTCAAAAATTGTAGTCTTATATATTATGCAAGGTTCATATAAAAGTGTGTATAAATCTTGAATTACAGACCCTGAAGCGTGCTACTACACCTCCAAAGCGTTTCGTTTCGTGCCGTGCAAACCGTTCACCGTTCCGTGCAGACCGTTCAGCGTTTCATGCACATCGTTCACCATTCCGTGCAAACCGTTCAGCATTTCGTGCAGACCGTTCACTGTTCTGTGCAAATTGTTTCGTGCAAGAACCGTTCCATGCAGGATCAAGCCACGCCCATAGAAACGTGCAGATCGTTCAAACCACGCCCTTAGAAACATGCAGACAGTGCATGTCGTTTCGGCATGGGATGTAGGACATGTAACATTGTTGGGAATTTTGAAATGAAAACAGTTTATTATAAAACCACCAGGCAGAGCAAAATCCGATACCATTTTCTCACCCTTGGTAGTTTCTAGTAAGTTGAGAGACATGTATATCTCTGCCCTCGTTATCTTTTTAATTATTTTTTTATTTGTATATAGGAATAATTTATTTGTCTGGTTACATTTGTATGATCAAGTTTCTCTTTTTAGATAAAAAATATTTTCATCAAAATCGTTTATCGGAACTGTCTGCATAATGCAAAGACTGACCTGTGTATAACTTGTATATTCTATGTAAATTCCAAGGTCTTTTTTTTTTTTACCACAATAGAGGTCAGCTAATCCGTGTATTTGAAATTAACATTCGTACAGAAGGTGTGAAAATTGGCTGGGCAATTGAAATATGACAAAAGAGGTGTTTATATCTTTTGTCTCTCAAAACTGAATGCAGTTTTCTATAGGTTTAAAATGGAGGCAAATGCAACAATCTAATTAAAATTGGATGTTAGATCCACTTGCATATCTGTTGATCATTATACTGTAGTTAGTCATTATTTGTTTTATTTATTCATTCACATGATTTATTTCTCAATCTATTTGAATCCTATTTTGATTGCATGTTTACTTTTTGTTTTGTATTTTCCTTTCTTATCCAAGGTGACAGGTTCTCATCGCAAATTCTATGTCTAGATGCATCCCTCCTCCCGCCCGAGAATATGTCCCAGTCTTACGAGAATTTTTAAAAATCATTTTATCTGTTGTCATACACGTATGTAAAAATGTATAGATTTATTTAAGATCTGTCTTTGAAAAGAGGCCTGGAAACACAAAATGCACATGTGTTTTAACGGTACTCAGATTGAATGTACAAAATAGCGATGCAGACGCGACTTTTTCAATGAATTTAATAGAGCAATGAATAAATAAAGTTGAATAATAAATATTGTATATGACGATACAATTTATGCATCTTTTTCCTTTATTTCTGAAGTTAAAAATATTCATTTCTTTTTATTCCAACGTGTTCGTAAGTCATTAAACTATTCCTTGTTTAAACTAACCCCAGAATGAAACAAATAATGCTGAAAAAAAATCAAAGTGTGCAGGTCATGCCTAGCATTTTGTGCAGACCGTTCACAACCCTCTCCCCGCCCAAAAATATTTCAATCTTTCCGGATGAGAAATTTCTTTAAATCATTTTATCTGTTTTTATTCACGTACACATGTATATAAAATGTATAGCTTTATTCAACACCTGTCTTTGGGAAGAGGCCTGGGATATACAAATTGCAAATGTATTTTAACGACACTCAGAATGAATGTACAAAAATAGCTAAACAGACGCGACCATTTCACATTAAGTTTCAATGAATTTAATAAAGCAATGAATCAATAAAATTTGATTAATCAATATTCCGTGACGATATAATTGTTCTTTTATTTCCGAAATAAAAAAAGAATTAATTTGTTTTCATTCCAACATGTTCATAATTTATTGATCTAATAAAGCAAAAATGAAATTTACCGCGTCGTACAGGGGCAGTCATTCTAAAATGAATCATTATCATTTCTTCCTCAACTTTTTTTTAATATCTAGAATACTGCAATTATATTGAGACTATTTAAATCAAATAATACCGAAAAAAATCAAAGCATGCAGACCACGCCTACCGTTTCGTACAGACCGTTCACAAAACGTGCAAGCCACGCCTACAAAGTGGTCAGCATTTTGTGCAAAACATTTTGCGCAAACCGTTCACCGTTCTGTGCAGACTATTCAGCGTTTCGTGCAAACCGTTCACCATTCCATGCAGATTGTTCAGCGTTTCGTGCAAACCGTTCACTGTTCTGTGCAAGAAGCGTTTCATACCGTTTCGTGCAAGTGGTGTAGTAGTACACTTCAGGGTCTGTATGAGCAAGTGCTTGTGAATATATTGTTTGTTATTCAGCATTAGATGTGACTTCATGTATATTTGTTCATAGATTACATAATCTACATTATTTGCTACATGATGTATGCTCAGTCTGACGTCAATATAAATACATTTTTTCACACATATGGAGACTACCTTACCCCCTTTAATGATTTCTGGATGTACCTCTTCATGGACAGAAAGGTTTCCCAGAATCCTAGCAATCTGTCTTCTCATAACAATACTGTACTTCCTTTTCTGATAAGTCTGTTGCAGCAGTGGTAAAACTCCCATTTTCACCATCTCCAAGCAATGCTGTCGCACCTATAAAATCATATTCATAATATGTGTGTATGTGTAAATTCAATGTTACTAAACCTAGAACCCAATATTTCTGACATTGAAATGTTAATAAAACATACAAGAGGCCCATGGGCCACATCGTTCACCTGAGTCACCTTGGCCCATATCTGAAGACTTTCCATAAATATTTGCATGTAAAACCTTCGTCTTTATTGTGGCCCCAGCCATCCCTGGAGGCATGATTTTTACAAAGTTAAATCAAAACTATGTCAGAAAGCTTACATGTAAATGTCAACTTCTTTGGCTCAATGGTTTTTGAGAAGAAGACTTTTAAAGATGTTTCCTATATATTTGTATGTAAAACTTTGATCCCCTACTGTGGCCCCATCCTACCCCCAGAGGCTGATTTGAACAAACTTGAATCTGCACTATGTCAGGTAGTTTTCATGTAAATTTCAGCTCTTCTGGCCCATTGGTTCTCGAGAAGATTTTTAAAGATTTTTCCAATATATTTCTATACCCTGGGGTGATGATTTGAACAAACTTGAATCTGCACTATGTCGGCAAGCTTTCATGTAAATGTCAGCTCTTCTGGCCCATTGGTTCTTGAAAAGAAGATTTTCCCTATATATTTCTATGTAAAACTTTGATCCCCTATTGTGGCCCCAACCTTCCCCCGGGGGCCATGATTTGAACAAACTTAAATCTTCACCATGTCAGAAAGCTTGCATGTAAATCTTAGCTCTTCTGGCCCAGTGGTTCTTGAGAAGAAGATTTTCCCTATATATTTCTATGTAAAACTTTGATCCCCTATTGTGGCCTCAACCTACCCCAGGGGGCCATGATTTGAACAAACTTGACTTTGCACTATGTCAGAAATCTTTCATGTGAATGTCAGCTCCTCTAGCCGAGTGGTTCTTAAGAAGATTTTTAAATGACCCTACCCTAATTTTGCAATTTTGTGATTATTTCCCCTTTGAAGGGGACATGGCTCTTCATTTGAACAGACTTGAAAGCCCTTTACACAAGAATGCTTTGAACCAAGTTTGGTTGAAATTGACCCAGTGGTTCTGGAGAAGAAGATGAAAATGTGATAGTTTACAACGGTTTGGTCTGGGAACGGAATGATGAACAGTTTGAACAGAACGGTTTGGTGTAGGAACAGAAAGTTTCTATTCGAGAACAGAATGGTTCATTCGGTGTGGTAGTACGCTTCAGGGTCTGTAATAATAATTATAAGATCAAGAAACAAGAGAACAAACAATATGTTCCCAAACTTTGTTGCGAATGAAATCTAGCCTAGGAGAAGAATCAGTTAAAAAAATCCACAGGTGTTCGATTAAATATCGTTCAATGTCTCGTTGATTTTTGTCAAAGATTTATTTTAAGGCAATATGAATTCTTTTCATAGTCCAGTAAGAAAATAAATTTAGTTACTGATGTTGAACTGGACTTTCTCTGACTTACTGTTAGTCAAGGTTAATGCACAAGTTTTTCTACAAAGGAACATTGTATCTGTAATGTCATACTTACATCAGAGTGACTTATCAGAGCTTGTAGACAAACAATTTCAACTCTTTCTTCAGGTCCTCTGTTTACAGTCTTGGCAAAATCAACCCCAGGTCCTCCAAAACTCCAGTATCCTCCCTAGATGTGTTTATGATTATTTAATTTCAACAAGGAATGGTAATCAAACATCTATCAATATATATATATATATATATTATTATTATATATATATACATGTACACAGTTGCCAATCAATACACATGCAAGTATTTTCATTTTGTATTAAACAGGAAGGTAGAAAATGTAATGAATTAGATTGGAACCTGGGCCCCTCAAATCTCTAGTCAGGTGCTCTATCAACTAAGCTATCTGGCCATCACTGAACAAATCCGTCTGACTGCAAGACTCCTCCCTCCTTAAATGTCTCCTTACCTTGAAGACATCAACCCAGGATCTTTATACCCTGGCAGGCATTTTCACCTGTCAATTCCAGGGGATGGTCTATGTACCAGGAAAAGAGAAAATGCAACACACCAGTTGAGGAACCAGAGCCCTCTAAATCTCTAGTCAGATGTTCTACCAAATGAGCTATCTAGTCACCTTGTCTATATCATCCCCCAACAAACCATGATAGTATTGTACAGAGACATCTGAGACCACTGGACTTTGTACCTCCTCCCCGTTCTCTTTTGGTAATCTATCATCTTTTATGTGTGATTTTCTTCTATTCATATAGTCAACATTTCAAAGTCTGTTGCCAGTTTACACTCTTATTTAGTATATAAAAGTTTGATTGCTATAAATATGTGTATAAGCATACTTCATTAATCAAGATCATAAATCACCAATATCAATTTTGTTGAAGAAATTAAATCTAGAGGGGAGGAAGGGGGGGGGGGGGTTACAGTCCAATGGTCAAGTGCCTAATCCATTATAAACCATTCAATAAACTCTATTTTTGTTTTTCAGCACACAAATAAAAAACTGAAGTGATAAAAACCGTAGTTATTCTATTGAAGCCGATAGGTGCCAGGGTATAGAATTAATATTTATTTAACTGGCAGCCGCCACTTAATTTATGTGGCGGCCGCCACTTAATTTAACTGGCGGCCGCCACTTATTATCTGGCGGCCGCCAGTTAATTTATGTGGCAGCCGCCAGTTAATTATATGGCGGCCGCCAGTTAATTTATATGGCGGCCGAGACTCAAATTAAATCATTTATATGGCTGTCACCAATTATTCAATTCCTCTCTCTTACTCTATCTCTCTCTCAAAATGAAAGGGGTGCAATCCCTCCCAATGCTTAGTAATATGTATGTGATATATATATACAATTAAGAGCATTAAATTATTGTTTTTCGATTGTACTGTTAAATACGTAGAACCACGGGACTGACCCTCCATTTTTTTGACAACGTTCAATTTCTGTTATTTTCACATGCAAACTAAATTATTTTCCATGTGAAATAAGATTAATTGGCGGATTGGCCTCCACCCCACTCTTTTGGTGGTAGTAATGAATGGTAAAAATGTAATAATGAATTAACTGATCAATTGAAGGATGAGCGGGACCCCCTCCCTCCAATTTAGGAGTACGAAGTTTGGACAAAAGAGACATTTTAGGTTCCTTTTCTGCTTGTCAACAATTTCTCCTCCGACTGTCCCTATACACTTTGGAAAACAATGCTGCATGTTTGCGTACTATTCTAAATCTTTCCAAAATAATCACTCAGCGATACGAATTATATTGTTTTTGCAATTGGCAGCCGCCATATATGAATTAAGTGACAGCCGCCAAATAAAATAACTGGCGGCCGCCAGTTCATTTATATGGCGGCCGCCAGATAATAAGTGGCGGCTGCCAGTTAAATTAACTGACGGCCGCCACATCAATTAAGTGGCAGCCGCCACATCAATTAAGTGGCGACCGCCAGTTAAATAAATATTAATTCTATACCCTGGCACCTATCGGCTTCCGTATTATTCCAATTACATCACATGAATTCCACTTATTATTTCCCTAAACATTGGACTGTATTGTGAATAAATACAAACCAAATTCCATAAAAAAGTAAACAATCTCATATGCCCTGAAAGTGCAGAGGATCAACAGTTGAATTAGGTAAAGGCTTCTCTCTTCATTATTTCTAAAGTATATACTCAGTTTGGTTGCTTGATGCTCAGGAATCAAGAAAAACAATTTGAAAGAAATTTCACATTTTTATTATATGGGTCATAAAAGCCTTGCCCTAGCTACCACCAGAATCCCTGACCCCAAGGTAAAGAAATCCTTGCTCATCATGATTATATACAATTTGTCTGCTATGATGAACGTTTATTATAAATTAGGTTACGGACCCGTTGACCTAGAAAAAGATAGAAATGCAAAATTTCCAATTGTTTCCTCTAACTGACAGTAATGAAATAAACAACATGGAAATAACCACAACCTCTGGTATGAAAAATATGGGTGATATATCAACAAAATGGATTGTATTCTGACACTGATTTTGATATAGATTGGGTTCAACATAAATATTCTTCTCTTCAAAACGCCCCATTTTTATCAAGATGTAAACACATGGTTTGATTCAAAGAGAGGAATACAATGGACAATTTAATGGTGAACAACCTTGAGGATCTAGACTTTGCTGACCACCTAGCATTGCTATCCCATCGTATAAAAGACATGAGAGACAAAACCAAGAAACTATATGAAAAGGGGAGAAAGATCGGATTGAAAGTTAACATCAAGAAGACCAAAATAATGAAAGTTATGACCAGGAAAGGGGGAACAATATCAGTTGAAGGTGAAGACATTGAGGAAGTAGACCAATTTACATACTTGGGAAGTATTGTAAGCAAAACAGGTGGGACAGAAGAAGACATTAATTCTAGGATAAGCAAAGGAAGACAGGCATTTGCCATGCATGCTAAAGCCTGTATGGAAATCCAACATACTATCTACAAATACAAAAATCAGAATATTCAACAGAAACGTAAAATTTGTTCTACTCTATGGATCTGAATCCTGGAGAATTACCAAAGGACTCCAACACAAAATCCAGGTGTTTCTCAATAAATGTCTTCGTTATATATGTAGAATATGGTGGCCTCAAACTGAATTTCTATATTCAAACAAAGCAAGACCCAGTGGATGAACAAATTAAACAAGAGGCCCAAGGGCCTAGAATCGCTCTTCTGATAAATTGTACAACCCAACCATTTCTATTCTTAGCCTCTTAGTATTCTAAATCTTTAGTTAAATCCTAAGAATTCAAAAAAAGTAGGTCAATGTGACCTACTTTTTGGTTTACACATTTTGAGAACCCAAGAAATATCAACTGACAAAGTTTGATGATTTTAAGCCAATTAGTATCTGAATATTGAAATATAGCTGTCAAATTCCAATCGTAGGTCATGATGACCTACTTTTTGGTCAGCGAACTCTGAACATGCAAGACCCATCAACTGACAAAGTTTGATGACTGTAGGTCAAATAGTATCTGAATATATAAATATAGCCGTCCAATTCCAAAAGTAGGTCAAGGTGACCTACTTTTTCGTCAACACCCTTCAAACATGCAAGACCCAACAACTGACAAAGTTTGATGACTGTAGGTCAAATAGTATCTGAATTATATAAATATAGCCGTCCAATTCCAAAAGTAGGTCAAGGTGACCTACTTTTTGGTCGACACCCTTTGAACATGCAAGACGCATCAACTGACAAAGTTTGATGACTGTAGGTCAAATAGTATCTGAAATATATAAATATAGCCGTCCAATTCCAAAAGTAGGTCAAGTTGACCTACTTTTTCATCAACACTCTTCAAACATGCAAGACCCAACAACTGACAAAGTTTGATGACTGTAGGTCAAATAGTATCTGAATTATATAAATATAGCCGTCCAATTCCAAAAGTAGGTCAAGGTGACCTACTTTTTGGTCGACACCCTTTGAACATGCAAGACGCATCAACTGACAAAGTTTGATGACTGTAGGTCAAATAGTATCTGAAATATATAAATATAGCCGTCCAATTCCAAAAGTAGGTCAAGTTGACCTACTTTTTGGTCGAAACCCTTCGAACATGCAAGACCCATCAACTGACAAAGTTTGATGACTGTAGGTCAAATAGTATCTGAAATATATAAATATAGCCGTCAAATTCCAAAAGTAGGTCAAGGTGACCTACTTTTTGGTCGACACACTCCGTAGACTCAAGATGCATCAACTGTCAAAGTTTGATGATTGTAGGTCAATTAGTGACTGAAATATATAAATATAACTGTCAAATGCCAAAAGTAGGTCACAGTGACCTACTTTTTGGTCGATACACTCCGAAGACTCAAGATGCATCAACTGACAAAGTTTGATGATTGTAGATCAAATAGTGTCTGAAATATAGTAATTTAGCTGTCAAATACCAAAAGTAGGTCACGGTGACCTACTTTTTGGTTGACACAAACCGAAGACTGAAGACGCATCAACTGACAAAGTTTGATGATCCTAGGTTATACAGTGCCCAAAATATGCATCTAAAATTGAAAATGTGAAATTTGAATATCTGCAAAATTCAAAAAGTAGGTCACTGTGACCTACTTTTTTATAAATATGTTTCAAGGCCTCAAGATGCATCAACTTACAAGATTTGATGATTCTAAACCTCTCGGTATTTGAAATAACAACTTAAAATATATCTATAAATGATAAGCCATAAAATTCAGAAAGTAGGTCACGGTGACCTATTTTTCAGTTGACGCATTTCAAGGTCCCATGATCCACCAACTGACAAGTTTTGATGATCATAGGCTTCAAAGTGTCCAAGATATGCATCAAAATTAATTTTAAAATAAATACCTGCAAAATTCAAAAAGTAGGTCACCGTGACCTACTTTTGAGACAACTTGACACAAGGTCCTAAGATGCATCAACTGTCAAAATTTGATGATCCTAGTCCTTATAATGACTAAAATATCAAAGATTTAAGGAAATATAAATTTAGGTCAACTTTGAAGTGACCTTGAGACCACGCCCTTTGCCCCAGGGTAATGCCTTGAACAATTTTTAATCTACAACATATCCTCATCCTTATGTGTAAGTTTGGTGATAATCTGCCCAGTGGTTCTTGAGAAGAAGATTTTTTAGCAACCACTACTTTTGTTTGTATTTTCCGGATTATCTCCCCTTGTTAAAGGGTCACACCCCTCTATTTAGTATGTATGAAAGCCCTTGGGCCAATGATACCCTGTAACAAATTTGAAAAAAATTGGCCAAGGGGTTCTTGAGTTATAGCCCTTTTTCTAAAAAGTTTACGCACACCGCACAAATGGCCATAGCATTAGCTCTTTGAGCCTTTGGCTCAGAAGAGCTAAAAACGATCTTGGCAGTGGATTGGACATACTTTGAGAAAACCTGTGAACAACATTACAAAACAGGCGTTGGACTGGAATCCACAGGGATGCAGGAGACAAGGGAGACCAACACACAGCTGGAGAAGAACAAGGCTGAAAGAACTAGATAACATTGGAACCACCTGGAGAGAAGCCAAACAAATTGCTCAAAACAGAGTTAGATGGAGGATGACTGTTTCAGCCCTATGTTCCGTAAGGAACGAAGAGGACTAAGTCAAGTAAGTCAAACACATGGTAAACAATTAGCCCTTAGCTAATAAAAAGTTGGCCAGAGACAGTATAACCATTCATAACTATATTGATTATATGAGTCTGAAACATAATAAATCAATCTAACAAAATATTAGTATTATTTTATTTTTAAATTTATAAAGGTGCTTATAATTGTAGAAATTTTATTTTACTTCAACTGGCCAATCCACATTTAATTTTAAATTCTGTAACCCAATTAATAAAAAAGTTTTTCATAGATATGCCCATCGTCAGAAAACCATTGTTGATTACGCTTCATTCCTCTCTCCATCACCTGTGGGTTCATTCATTCCTACTTGCTCATTCTCATGAATAATTAATGAGGCAATTTGATTGGGCGCTCATTATACAACCTGAGCGAATTTGTCCAATCAACAAGACGCTTTCTGCCCAATTTTGGTATACAATTGTTGTGATAGCAAAGTTAAGTTAATGCTACCTTTAAAAACAGAAGAGTTCTGTTAATATAATGATTACTTTGATTGGATGATATTAAAAATATTAATTCACGAGAACGAACAAGTAGGAATGAATGAACCCACAGGTGATGGAGAGAGGAATGAAGCCTATTCAACCGTGGGTTTTCGACGATCTGTTTTCCTGAGCATTGAGGAAGATTTTTAAAGACTGAATCATTTTTTAAGGCTTTGACAACAAAGAAGGGGTGTGTGCGTGTGTGAAATACACAATTCTTGGTCTCCTTACCCCAATGATGCTACATGCAAATTTAGATAAAACTGGTCTAGCTGTATTTGAGAAAAAATCAAGTGTTCAAAAGTTAACACATGATCATTATGGTGTTTTGATAGGACCACGTGCAAAAGCGTGTTTCTAAAAATGCTGTCACTCTAACACACAACATGCCATCGTGCTATCACGAAACATTCCTTCCCACTGTAAGTTAATCACACAACATGCCGTCACACTATCACAAAACATGCAGTCACACACTAGCTGTCATACTATCACACAACACAGTGACAGTGAGATGGCGTGTTGTGTGACTGCATTGTGATTGTATGACGGCGTACTGTGTGTTAGCATGACAGAGCGTTTTAAGAAGTGGGTTGTTGCACTTTTGCACACCATACATGATGGACAAAACCCCGGTTACTGTAGGTTACCTGCATATATCATAATACAATATGTATTAACGAATCTACACAGTTTGTCTTCTTTTGTTTATTATTCACATTATGTAACAAGCATAATGTGTAAAACCTTATTCCTTTCAAGAAATTTTATGGAAACATGAAAATGGTTCAAAAGTTCTACTTTCAAAAAATCTTAACCATCAGTCTATCAGTACACTAAGAACAAGCTGTGGCATTCAGGACTATGTTTCAACCGAAGCCAAAATATCCTGACTTCTATTCTATATCAGTTAATTTTGGTGTTGGGTATATTATGTGCATTTCTTTTAAAGAGACATGGATATGATTTGAGATGAAAATTTTAAAATTTCATTTTTCCATTTTTATTGTTTCACTAAAATTTGAATATCAGCTGTTGAGTTACAAGTGAGATACAGCACTCACAATTCCTCGTTAAGTAAACAAGGCTTGTGCCATGTTTTTGTTTACATATACATGTAAATGCTTAATAGAAAATAGCATGTTTAAAACAAAATGAGAAGTGCAAACACTAGAAACAATTAAACTGAATGTGTTCAGAAAGAAAGAAAGCAAAACTGAGCAAGCTCACATACCCCACGCTCCAACATTGCTAGACAATGCCACACATAATGAATGGTAATGCTATGCATTACTGCAAGAACAGGTCAGACGGGCTCAAAATTCTAAGTTCAAAAGTGGCGTAACTCCCACAAAAATTATTGAATCAGATGCACATCTATACAGTGTGTCCTTATTAACTACAAAATTTCACGAAATTCTGTTGAGTGGTCTCAGAGGAGTTGTGCTGACAAGAAAGGGACAGACAGTCAGGTTAAAAACATTGTACCCTCCACAACTTTGTTGCATGGGGTATAATTAACTTGAATTTTTAAAAAATCTGCCTTAAACAAAACTCTGACTAGTATCATATTTATGATGTAAACAAAAACATTACACAAGCCATGTTTTAACATAACAAAGAATTGTGAGCTCTGTATCTACTATGTACCTCAACAACTGATATTCAAATTGTTGCTGATCATTAGAAATACCTTAGTTAAGCATTCTAAACATTAAAAGTGGAAAACATGTCCATGCCCTTTTAAAAAATGGTTTAAATCATGGCACTCTAAATTTCAGCAGAATTTCATTTAACACATCCATCTTTATCTGTATGGAAATTTCAGCACAGTTTTAATTTTTGACAATATTTCCTCATCCACTGAAAAAGCAGACATTTTCAGTGCCCCAGAATGACCTCTATATGGTATAAATGTACATGTACCTACTTGTTCATCCTCTATGTCCCCCTCAATCAGAGCCTGAGATGTAAAATATTCCAGACATCTGCTGAATCCATCTTTTGGCAGAGAAGACAATAGACCTTTCAATTCTGACTCCAGATCTCCCTGACAAGATTCACAACAGTATCACTTAACAAGAAGCCTTATATTGGTTACCTGAGTATTAAAAGTATGATCACTAGTCCCGAGGTTTACGAAATCTAAAAAATAATTTCTCTTGTGAATAGCTATTAAGCTTTATTCTAATATTCAGCAACAGTATAAAACAAGATTAATTGCCCACGAAAATGCCTATACTGATAAAAGGCTTTACATAATGTATATTTGTAACATTAACACGATATGGCAAATTCGGACGAGTCCTACAGTCAAAACACTGGGGTTGCGAAATTCATCATCTTGGTACATCCTTTTCTTGTTTTCCTGAATATGCATTTAGTTTTAAACTGTATCAGTAAACTTACAGAAATCTTTCAAATGATAAAGACAATAATCATTATAATAATTTTGGCTCTACCCAGAAACCATGTCTCATCTTCTTTTAAATATCTATTTAGTATCAATGGCTATTAAAAATACTAAAGGCCCATGGGCCACTTTGCTAACCTGAATAATCTTGGCCCATAGTTGAAGATTTTTCCTATATATATTTTTTTTAGTTTATTCATTTAGGAATAGGTACATATACAATATAAATACAAGACAATATCACAGAGGAACACATAGTTAAAACAAAAGTTGTTTTTAAATACATAAGATAAAAAGGTAAATTTTAACAGCTATTTGACTTTAAGAGCACAGTGAGTAAATTAATGTATATGCCTATGCCAAGGATAACCCATGGAAGCCATATGGCTTATTTCCAATGGGATCCTTATTTTTATATTTTTATATTAACTCTGATTCCCTATTCTGGCCCCTTTCTACCCCTGAAGGCCATGATTTTAACAAACTTCAATTTGCACTATGTCAGGAAACTTTCATGTAAATGTACACTATTCTGGCCCAGTGATTCTTCAGAAGAAGATTTTTAATGATTTTCCCTATATAGTTCTACGTAAAACTTTGATCCCCTATTGTGGCCCTATTCTACCAGGGGGGTGTGGTGTAGGGGTGGTGGTGGTGGTGTCATGATCCCTTGATATATTGCCCCCGTTATAATGCAATCTCCGCTTATTGCCTGAAAATATTAAAGATGGGATTTCTCCCCATGTTAACATCTCCGATATAATGCCAACCCTGCATAATGCTATATGCCACTGATTTTCACAAACAAATGGTCAAATTTTATAAGGTTTACCCTCGATAATAATGCCAGTTACTTAATGCCCATCGGTAATCACACCTGCAGTACTTTGATAGCAGTGCTGAGAAGTGTGACAGTGTGGAAAAGGTATTTAGGTGGCCAGGTTAATTACTAATAATTGCTAATTAAACTCAAGATAATTTAAATGTTTATACGAAATAGAGTCCAAATAATTTTATGGTATTGAATTTCTTTTGATTGCTCAGTAAATTGTCCGTAATGGTGAATTTATTATATTGCCATCCCCGCTTTAATGCCCAAATTTGTCTTGAAGAAAAGTTGGCAATATATTGAGGGAGCACTGTAAGTTAAACCAGCAGCTTTTAAACATTTGTGCTAGATAAATGTTTAAGGTATAAGGAATCAAAATTTTGACTTAATTAATCCTATTCTCAGTTTATGGTCTTGAGGTTTTTAATGATTTTCCCTAGATATTTCTATGTAAAACTTTGATCCCCCATTGTGGCCCAATCCTACCCCCAGGGTCATGATTTTAACAAACATGAATCTGCACTATGTCAGGAAGCTTTCAGGTAAATTTCAGCTCTTCTGGCCCAGTGGTTCTTGAGAAGATTCTTAAATGACCCCATCCTGTTTTTGTGATGATCTTCCCTTTGAAGGGAGCATGGCTCTTCATTTGAACAAACTTAAAAGCCCTTTATCCAAGGATGCTTTTTGCCAAGTTTGGTTGAAATTGGCCCAGTGGTTCTGGAGAAGAAGTCAAAAATGTAAAAAGATTACAGACGGACAGACGCCGGACAACAGGCGATCAGAAAAGCTCACTTGAGCTAAAAACTATATGCCCCTTAATCTCTGATTATGAGGGCATTAAGAATTGAAAGTCATTTCAGTGGGCCAAATTAGGTCCTTACCACACACAATTCTTTGTCTGGAGTAGGAAACGGAGTAAAGAATCGCCCATCTACTTCTTGGGTTCTTGCCAATCCAACCAAGGTTCTGGAATCACAAGCTTCCTTAACCATCTTATACGTCTCATCTACAAAAGACTTAACCATCATATATGGTATATATCTCACTAAATATATTTAGAACCAGTAGGACTAGAAAGGATGCCTTTTATTACATTTTAGACAGAACATCACATAAGTACTAAAAAATTACATAGTAATATTTTCTTGTATTTGACACAGAGTAAAAATGAAACCACAAATTTTTTACACTGTACAATTTTTCTATATGATGATCAAAAAAATTATCTGCTATCCTTCCATTTGACGAACGTCAATAATTTGTGATTTGCGAGTGGAAAGTTGTTATCAATACACATATGCCTATATAGTACGGTGTTTGTAATCTGTCAGAAAATTGAGACCCAGTAATTCAATATACAAATTACACAAATCATGTCTTTTTCAAGCCAAATAACTGCATTCTCAGAAAAGGCAAGGCCAAAAACATAAATTGCTACATGTATGTTTCTGTTAACATTTTTAAAGTCAAATTAAGGTAGGTCAGTAGGAAATAAATCAGGTTTTTTTTTTCTCCAAACATTATTTAAAGAGTAACAAAAACAAAATATGATCACAAAAATGTCACTTGAACCTATATGGCAAAGAGACAGACCATCCAAAAGCAAAAATGCCATCAAAACTTTGATCAGGGGGGGGGGATAAAACTCATACAGTCTGGTCTACTTTAGGTTCACATGAATATTATCAGTTATGGATATCTATAATGCCTATTTTTCACCTGTCCAGTAATGAATGGTTCCCAATGTCTGTACAGCATTCATCCTTTTGGCATGATCCTTTGACTGGGTCAACAAGACCAAGATATGTGGGTCATTTAAAGGGAGAAATCCCACCAGTGATGCAGGTACATGAACTCCCACTTGAGTTCCTACAATTGAACATTATACAGGATAGTCTGGTATGTTGATAATTTGGAAATCTTTAAAATATTCCATTTATTTATTATATTTGATAACCGTACAAGGAAAAGAACAAAGATGAAATTACCTAAATTCACTTTCACTTTTTTGAAGAATTTCGTTTGTTTCTTGTCATCTGTTTACGATACGAAGAAGAAAAATAAAAAGCAAAATGAGCATAATGATTGTTGCATGACTATCTTATATACATGAATATACTTCCATATCAATGTAGCAGTGTGTTTTAACTTGTATATATTATATGATACCATATTTTAATAAACATGAATAGTGCATATGGAATTAAAAGCACATTTTATGATTTAAGTCAAATTCCCAGATCCACCCCTTTATTTACTTAGTGTAATAGGTGAGCGAAAAGGTTCACAGGTCTTGCTATTTCATTGGCTGTAGAACTGAGTTTTACTCAGTTAGAATCTTGAGAGTTTTTGGTCAAGTTGGTTGTGGTTTGCATTTGAGCAGTTTTAGTATCATTGAGCTGATTTTGCATTTTGAATTTGACAAAGACATTATTAGACCTTCAAATCCAGACCTGACAGTAAGTACTAATTTTATTAGTAACATTTATCTTCATAATATGTATATATAGCTAATATCACTGTTTGAGAGAAGAGTGAAAGTTTAAATATTATGAAGGAATGCAGGTGGTTTCGTCCCGATTACCTATTCGCACCTAGTGGATTCGCAATTTTATCTGTACGCCCCAAGTGGATTCGTCCTGAGTGGTTTCGCCCCCACTGAGTATGTAGCAACAGTGGTCGGAACGATTGATCAGTGCATACTCTCCTTTAACGATGAGCAATTATTGAATTGAAATTAATGAATGCTATATATTAATTTACCGATGCCAAAGTTATGTTCATTTTTATCATTATACCAACAATTTTTGGATGTTTATATACGGCAACAGTGGTCGGGACGATTGATCAGAGCATACTTTCTTTTAACCATGAGCAATTTAATTGAAATTAATGAATACTATACAATATATTAATTTACCGACATCCAAACTATGTCCATTTTTATCATTATACCAAAAATTTTTGCCATGGCAAGTTGTATTCATTGTGAAAAATCAGTAAGTAAAAATTATCATATGAAACAGAATTAGCATAATGTAGATAAAATTAGTGTGTCTATTATATGATTTTATTAATCTTAGATATATTTATATAAATCACAAAATTAAGAATTAAATAATTTTTTGAAAAATTAGCAATCATACAAAAATATCATTGATATACATTTAAAATTAACAAACATACTCTCAAGAGGCATTTACTGCCGGTAAAACTGAATGAAATTACAGACCACAGTTTACATTTTACTGCCGGTAAAACTGAATGAAATTACAGACCACAGTTTACATTTTACTGCCGGTAAAACTGAATGAAATTACAGACCACAGTTTACATTTTACTGCCGGTAAAACTGAATGAAATTACAGACCACAGTTTACATTTTACTGCCGGTAAAACTGAATGAAATTACAGACCACAGTTTACATTTTTTTGCAAAAGATAAAGTAAACAGGAATATTTTTTACACTTCTCCGATGTCAGACATCGGTAACTACACCAATTCTAACGCACACCTACACGCTGTTGTACATATAACTAGATTCTACGCAGGTAAATCGGGGCGAAACCACTCGATAAGTACATCGGGGCGAAACCACTCAACTATAAGCCAATCTTCTACCTTATGTTACCTGCATTGAAATTGGGACGAAACCACTTGGTGCGAATCCACTAGGTGCGAAGAAGTAATCGGGACGAAACCACCCGTTACCCATTTTACCTTATGGAGAACAGTAAATACCAATTTAAAGTTATTTCATCTCAGTATATGCTTATATTATATCTATAGGTATTATAGTGTATATATATACAGACCCTGAAGTGTACTACTACGCCACTTGCATGGAACGGTACGAAACGATTCTTGCACGGAACGCTGAACGGTCTGCACGGAACGGTGAACGGTTTGCACGGAACGGTGAACGGTTTGCACGAAACGCTGAACGGTCTGCACAGAACAGTGAACGGTTTGCACGAAACGGTAGGCGTGGCCTGCACGATTTGATTTTTTCGGTATTATTTGGTTCAAATAGTTTCAATATAATTGCAGTATTTTAGATATTTAAAAAAGGTTGAGAAAGAAATGACTATGATTCATTTTAAATGATTGCTTATGTACAACGCGGTAAATTTCATTTTTGCTTATTAGATCAATAAATTATGAACACGTTGGAATGAAAACAATTGAATTCTTTGTTTAATTTCGGAAAGAAAAGAAAAGTATGCAATGATTATATCGTCACAGAATATTGATTAATTAAATTTTATTAGTTCAATGCGCTATTAAATTCATTGAAACTGAATATGAAATGGTCGCGTCTGTTTAGCTATTTTTGTACATTCATTCTGAGTGTCGTTAAAAATACATTTGCAATTTGTATATTCCAGGCCTCTTCCCAAAGACAGATGTTGAATAAACCTATACACTTTATATACATGTGTACATGAATTAAAACAGATAAAATGACTTAAAGAAATTTCTCGTCAGGAAAGATAGGGTTGTGAACGGTCTGCACGAAACGCTAGGCATGACCTGCATGCTTTGATTTTTTTTCGGCATTATTTGTTTCATCCTGCATGATGTTAGTTTAAACAAGAGGTACTGTGAGCAATGTTCACTAAGAATACCCCCCGCTTACCCCAATCTCCCAAAGGGTGTTGGTAATAGGTATAAACTACCTCTTTTCTGAGTGTAAAAAACAAATGGCATGACAAACCGAACCATATTGCTACTTCGATGTCCAGTGCGCGTGACCTTTGACCTTTTGACCCCAAAATTGATAGGGAACATCTTCATCCCATGGGTAGTCCATATGTACGATATGGTGACTGTAGGTGGAAAGGATAACGCTTTTGAGCCCGGAAACCATATTGCTACTTCGATGTCCAGTGTGCTTGACCTTTGGACCCAAAAATCAATAGGGAACATCTTCATCCCATGGGTAGTCCATATGTATGATATGGTGACTGCAGGTGGAAAGGATAACGCATTAGAGCCCGGAAACCATATTGCTACTTCGATGTCCAGTGCACATGACCTTTGACCTTTTGACCCCAAAATCGATAGGGAACATCTTCATCCCATGGGTAGTCCATATGTATGATATGGTGACTGTAGGTGGAAAGGATAACGCTTTAAAGCCCGGAAACCATATTGCTACTTCGATGTCCAGTGCGCTTGACCTTTTACTCCAAATCGATAGGGAACATCTTCATCCCATGGGTAGTCCATATATATGATATGGTGACGGTAGGTGGAAAGGATAATGCTTTAGAGCCCGGAAACCATTGCGTCTACAGATGGACGGACAGACAGACTGACAACCCGATTCCAGTATACCCCCCCCCCCCCCACAACTTGTTGCGGGGGGTATAACAAGGAATAGTTTAATGACCTACGAACACGTTGGAATAAAAGGAAATGAATATTTTTTAACTTCGGAAATACTGGGAGAAGATGCATAAATTGTATCGTCATGGAATATTTATTATTCAATTTTATTTATTCATTGCTCTATTAAATTCATTGAAAAAGTCGCATCTGCATCGCTAGTTTTGTACATTTAATCTGAGTACCGTTAAAACACATGTGCAGTTTGTATTTCCAGGCCTCTTTTCAAAGACAGATCTTGAATGAACCTATACATTTTTACATGTATGACAACAAATAAAATGATTTTTAAAATTCTCGCAAGACTGGAACATATTCTCGGGCGGGAGGAGGGATGCATCTAGACATAGAATTAGCCAGTCGATAAGAACCTGTCACCTTGAATAAGAAGGGAAAATACAAAACAAAAAGGAAACAATCAAAATTTGATTGAAATAGATTAAGAAATAAATGAATATATAAAACAAATAATGACTAACTACAGTAATGATCAACAGATATGCGAACAGATCTAGCATCCAATTTTAATTAGATTGCTGCATTTGCCTCAATTTTAAACCTATAGAAAACTGCATTCATTTTTGAGAGACAAAAGATATAAACACCTCTTTTGTCATATTTCAATTGACCCTGCCGATTTCCACACCTTCTGTACAATGTTAATTTCAAATACACTGATTAGCTGACCTCTATTGTGGTAAAAAAAAAAAAGACCTTGGAATTTGTGTAGAATATACAAGTTATGCACAGGTCGATCTTTGCATTATGCAGACAGTTCCGATAAACGATTTTGATGGAAATATTTTTATTTAAAAAGAAAAACTTGATCATACAAATGTAACAAGACAAATGAATTATTCCTATATACAAATAAAAAAATAAAAAATTTTAAAAAAATAAAAAGATAACGAGGGCAGATATATACATGTATCTGCACTTGCTAGAAACTACCAAGGGTGAGAAAATGGTATTGAATTTTGCTCTGCCTGGTGGTTTTATAATAAACTGTTTTCTTTCGATTATTTGCAGATTTTCATTGTTGAAAGCCCGTCTTAGAGACATTTTGAAATAATTGGTGAAATTCCCAACAATGTTTACCTGTCCTACATGTATATTCCATGCCGAAATGACTTGCACGGCCTGTACGTTTCTAAGGGCGTGGTTTGAACGATCTGCACGTTTCTATGGGCGTGGCTTGATCATGCACGGAACGATTCTTGCACGAAACGATTTGCACGAAATGATGAACGGTTTGCACAAAACGCTGAACGGTCTGCACGGAACGGTGAACGATTTGCACTAAACGCTGAATGGTCTGCATGGAACGGTGAATGGTTTGCACGGAACGAAACGAAACGCTTTGGAGGTGTAGTAGCACGCTTCAGGGGTCTGTAGTACTGTAATGAAATATTTGTTATAAATAGATTAGAAGCATCCAGGCAGCATTTTGATGTTTGCATGAATTGGGCCTTGTCCCATAGATAGGTAATTAAAAGATATTACCTTTTGTTATATTTAAAACATGTAATTTCATAGTGTTACATTATTTGTAATGCAACTGTAAATATTTGAGTAAAGTATATTTTACTAATATTTGAATTAAGGGAGATAACTCCTAAGGTTGAAATGTGGTACTCTATTGATGGTAAATCGCTGTGATATTCATTGTTACTATTTTTGGAAAGTTCTCTTTCACGCATCACTAAACGTCTCATGTATAGGTACCACAGAGTATGCATGTCTGCTTTCTGTAGGAACTGGTATCCATACATATCTTTTGTGGTTTCCATAATGATACCTAGTAGATTGGTTCCGATAAGAACTGGAACTTTCGAATTTATTGATTTGGCATTTTGAATTTGACAAAGACATTATTTGACCTTCAAATCCAGACGTGACAGTAAGTACTAATTTTATTAAAATATGGTATCATATAATATACACAGGTTAAAACACACTGCTACATCAACACATTATTGATTCACGATAAATGTCTGTGTCCATGGCTGCATGGTAAAACTTGGATCAGTCTTGACAAATCATATAAAAACAAATTGCATTAACGTAGCTCATTACACTAAATTTTCATTTAATGGCTCGTTAAGAAACTCTTATGAAGTATGATTTCACCATTGAAAAAGTGATACAAGCTCTTAGTATTTTAACTTGGAGGGAATTAGAGAAGGCAAAATACATGGAGCAGTGGAGGAAAGCAGTCCTTGCCTTATGTGCCTCCGGGCGCAACAAGGACTAGGTAGGTAGTACAGAAATACAGCATTATATAATATAAAACAAAATGGTAAATAATTTACAAAATATTGTTTTGATGACTACTTTCAATATGTCTGTTGTTTATTTCAAATACTCCTTAATGTACACATGTATGTTAAGGGTGCAACGATTAACCATGAGATGGTATATCACGGTAATATTATGCTATATGGTTCGATTCAGGATACTTTACACTACATCAGTTTGATATTCTCAGTCCAGATTAAATTGAACCATCCAATTTGGCTTTCAAATTATATCGTAAAAATGGCTTCCAGTATATGGAAAACGTGGTGGCAACTGTGCCCTATGACCCATAGATCTCTAATATGGCAGCATTTTGGATTTTGTGCAATGGAAGAAAACAGTAGATCATGTTCATATTTTGATCTTTTAAAGAAAAACATGCAGTTGTAACAGTAAGGTACAATTATATGATACCAAAAGCAGTGTAATTGTTCATTTGTTATTATTCATAGCATCTTAAAAGTATCATGATACATATCGTATCATCAGGTCTGTATCGTGATATGTATCGTATCATCAGGTCTGTATTGTGATACGTATTGTATCGTTGCATGCACCCCTAATGTATTGTACTATCAACTGAATGTTTAAAACAAAAATGACACAAATATAACCATACAACTGAATTGACTTGAATGAGCACAAAAATTTTGAGATTTTCAACAAGTACTTACACTAGAATTAATGCAAATCAGTATTCAAAATCTTCTTATCCTTCTGTCCATGTACAGATAATACAAGCTAATTCAAGAATTATCCCTTTGAAAATAAATCAATCTCTTTCTCTTACCTTTGGTTTCATTTTCACCAATCTCCTCATGATTTTTGTGTTGTTTATGTTTATCAATTGAAATTGCTTCAGTCACAGTTCGAAAGTTTGAATCATGCAAGATGCTATATTTTACTATAAAGAACCTGCAATTCAAAATTAAGACAGAATCATCACAATATTCATATACGTATTATTCTTGAATTACATAATTTTCTTTTAATTAAAAAAAAAGAACGAGGACTTTAATTTTAATACAATTCATGCAATATAGCTTACTGCCAATCTATTACCTATTTATTTTGACACATTACGATACAATTGTATTAAAGGGAACGTAGGGTATATAAAAATATTTTCACATTTCAAATACTAAATAAGTCCACTGGTTATTTCTATTTGATTGTAATCTGTTGTGTAGAAATCGGCTATTAAATATAGCTACACATCATCTGCTGGAGGCTGCCATTTTGCAAGATAAAGTTATCGCTCTTTAAGATATTTCCCACAATCCCATCTGCTTATGACGTATACCGGGCAATTGCCTCTCGGTGAAAGCAGCTGATCATGTCTGACTGCAATGAATATCAATTTGAGCCTGATTATAATGAAGAGGAATTATTAGCAGTTTCAAATGAAAACACTAGTGAATTGGGATGGATTGATGAAAACGACACTCTTAATTCTTAAACTTTTAATTTTGTATTCTTTATACAGTTCATTATCTTCACTTCTTCATTCTTCACTTGAACATTCCTTAGCACATATGATGGACAATGACTGGGCAATTCTATCTGTATATGTTACACAAAGTTGATTTGTTCTTTAATATGGATTGAGAGTCACTATTCATGTCTTCATTGAGCTGAAAATATAAAAATGAAATCAAACCATTACTTTATAACTTAAGTAATGAATTTCGTGAAAGTACATGTACATGTATTTCACACAACAAAGAGTTTATTTTTCATAGTAGCTAGTTTTCTCTCTTTCTGATTTATTAGTACATCTGTTTACAAGAGGATCTTGCAATGTGAACCTGTATACAGCACAAATCAGTTGATTATCACTATACCCCTGCAGTAATTGCCATGTAAATGTCAAAACTTGAAAGATTAACTGCACAGGGGGAATTGAAATGACCTT